>NC_068356.1:122957213-123117213 GCF_020536995.1 Dreissena polymorpha | reverse complement strand
GATCATTCGATCAAGATGTCATCTTTGAAGTGTTCACTTAATCATTTTGGCAGTTAAAAAGATACTAGAAATAGTTCCCGTATATAATATGTCAACTCAGAATTACATGGATGGCACACCATGTACAAAGCAATACAAATACTGGTTGATGCATTTATAAAACGATGGCGCTGATTGGCCGAAAATTCTTATTAAGGATTGCAAGTAGGTCAATCCGTTTATAAATAGATTTTCCCACGTTGTACTTTAAGAAAAAGTAAACAATAATAGTTTGTATGCAAAAATTATAAATGAAAGATAAAGATGAAAAATACAAAAGAACTTGGACTTGTTTTATAGTTATAAATTACTATTTTTATGTTATGTTACTGTGCTTATTATTAATTATTATCATTAATATGATGTTGTTATTATATGTTATTGTTTATTTTGTTTTTTAAGGAGGAGAGAGAGAAAGAATAGCCCAATTTTTATAAGTAAAGATGATGAAAACACACATACTGTTGTATGTGGCATCATCATTACCAGACCCACTGTTCAGTATATAGTTATATCTAGAGGTTATCAACAACTTTTTTTTAATTGACCTAGTGACCTATTATAAAACTTGGATAATATAAATATGTTTGACCAAGTTTCGTGAAGATAAGAAAAGATATGTGACCTCTTAACAAGCTTTTTCTTGTATTTTACAGAGTTTTTTTTTTACAAAGATGCTACTTTAAAACGCAGCCAATATATAATTGAGACAAATGTTCTGAATACGTTTCATAAAGATGGTGCAATACATGTGGCCTCTAGTGCGTTCATATGCCATGTATTTAATATGACATAGAAACCTAGTCTATAGCCCCAGGTGAACCAGTTCCGAGCTCATTTGAAAAATTAATAGAACAGACGTTCTGGCATACTTTCATTAAGAGTTGGAAAGGCATGTGACCTAAGAGCTCAAAACCATTTTTGTAATTTTTTACATAATGATAAAGATTTGGACTCCTAGTGAACCAGTTTTGAGATATCACTGGGAAACATTTTCTGACCAACTTTCAAGAAGATCTCGCAATACATGTGGCCTCTGCATTGTTAAAAACATGTGTATGTAATTTGACCAAGTTTTTTAACCCTTTCTACCCAGTTTTAAGCTAGAGCAAGATATTATTATGAAAATAGTCTAAGTTTGAAGATTGAGATATAAATGAGATCTCTAGAGTTTTCACAAGCTTGTTCTTTCATTTAACATATTGTCCGATATTTAAACAACGTGTAAGCAAGTTTTAAACTCAGTTGATATCATTAAGTCAAAAGTTCTGAGCAAGTGTCATAAAGATTGGTCAATCAAGATTGTTTTATATAGATTTTGCAAGATTAAATTATAGCAAAATAAGGAAAATTGCATCCATGTTACCCCAAGCCGGTAACGCCATTGCGCCCCACTGGATACCATGTCACCCCAAGCCGGTATCGCCATTGCGCCCCCCCCCCCCCCCACTGGATACCATGCTACTCCAAGCCGGTATCGCCATTGCTTCGTGATAAAAACAATAACATCAACAAAATATTATTGTTCATAGTGCGATGTTAACAGAACCATGAAGCTTAAGTATAACTTGAGAAAACATTTTGCTAAGAATCGGTCTCCTGGCAGAAAGAAAACAAAACCGGTTATCATACGTTTCTCAATAATCATTTAATTCATTCTCCACCGGAAATTATTAATCAAATAATCGACATCGCATTACTAAAGACTGCGCAAATAAAAGTCTTTGAAACACGCTATATCCTATAAAAATGATCCACATGGAGTAATTATAAAACGGCTTCACTCCGTATAATTATTTAATTTCCTTAGTGTAGCGATCATTCTTGCCACGAGTTGACGTCACCGTTAGATCTTTTCTAGCGATTATCAAAGCGCCGTTGTTATGGAGACGTTCGATCATTCGATCAAAAAGTCATCTTTGAATCCTGCACCTCATCATTTGGCTAATTAAATGAGAGAGGATAACTTGTATTTGTCTACATATAATAAAGCATTACTGTATGCTGCCAATGACCTCCTGCCAACGTCGATGATCACAAGGAGGGCAGGGTTGATGAGAATTACGGTTGTGAGAGCGTTATGATGAAAAACAAGAAATACCATGTGTGAATGTCAAAAACATCGATCACGCAGCGTTCAAAGTAAAAGTTAACGCATAGAGGTAAACGTTAATGCAAAACGAATAACAAGTGTATCGTGTAAGACGAGATCATACAATATAGTTAAAGAAAAGATCGTTGAAGAGAAAATTCAGAACATATGTATTGAGCTGTATGCTGCGTCTGTTTAAAACTGCGCCTTTGAACGTTCCAAATGCACATCGCTCATCGATTAATACATTTAAACAATAGGCGTCCTTGAACTCATTCAATTCAAACGACCGCGAAAGACAATTATTGATAAAGAAACCAGGAAATCAATATAACCTTTGTGTTTTTTTATTTATTTTTAGATTCAATACTTAAGTCTGGTTTTGCGAAGTCAGCATTTTATTTCACGCTAACACTTAGATCGTCCCCGAACATTTTAGCGAAAAACTCGTTTTGTCATAAAACATTTTATCAAATTATTGATAGAAATAAGAAAAAACAGCAATATATTTTTAAGTCAAAGTTTCGCAGCTACCTTAACAAATGTAAGTTATATCCCAGTTAATTCATTTGTACATATAACGAAGATATCTGTCATCGTAAAAATCGTTTTTCAATGTTTTCTACACGGATGGTTTTAACATGCGTAATCTTAGCCTTTCTATGAAATGTTTTGCGTAATGATGGTTAAGCTTATGGCGGGAAACAGCGCAAAGATTGGTTTGACATAAAATCGTGGACTATTTCTGGATTCAAACTGTCCATTTCACTGGCCCGATTACCTGTAGACGTGATAATTCTGAAACTAACTTCCTGATGCGATAAGAGGAGTCAATATCAAGGTTCTAAATTTAACAATAAGATACATTTTTTCACAGATCTTAAAAGTGAGGTCTTATTATAACCAATTATAACATATTGTTGATGATACGCTATATACTTATAAAGTCCTCCCTGAATGTCACGCATAAACACGTATTCACCAGTTTATAAACAATCTCATTCAGCTAATTTATTGAACAAGGTCACATGCACGTCATTCCAATAAAAAATGAAGTCAAATATTAGAAAATATATATCATTATGTTGAAATGAAAGTATTTAAGAAACAATATTTCAATCAGAAACCATGCTCGTGCAGATGTCACACAAGATGAATCAGACAATTAAAACACGATTGTATTGCTTATAAAATGCTTTTGGCATTGCACCAAAACCAATAAGCATCGCTTCATTTTGATATCTGATATTCGTTACAGTTGTTTTGCCGCAGATACACACTGAAATACGAGATTAATTAAAATAATAGTGCTGTTAATATCGCTATCAATACTATTTACGATTATATAATAAAATTTTCATCTCTTTTAAAGTGCAGAAGGTTCGAGTAATGTTACAGTATATTACACACTTTTTCTTCTTGTCGTTTATTCATTACATTTGAAACAGGAATGGCTTTTTAAATATATTCGTTCTATCAATGCGAATGAAGCTTATATTTATCACTATTCGTTTGTCTACCAATGAACTTTAAAAAATATTGCTGTGTCTACATCACTATGATTGGAGCATGTACTTGACCAGTTGTGTTATTACACTAAGAATAATATTTAAAAATTGTGTTTTGTTCTAAGTAAATAAAATCTTGCAACAAAATAATTCCATCGATTACATTCTGAGAGATAAAATCCAAATGACGTCTGATGAAAATGATGTTAAATTACAATGTAAGGTACTGGTTCTAGTTCCAGGAAACGGACTAGAAAGCGTTTAAATTAAGACAAATAAGCTCAATGCAATCGAGCTAAAATAAATAAGTCTAAACTAATTTACACACTTTAAACAGCTCATAACAAGAAATAAAAGATTCAAAGAAATTGTACAAAGTTGTTCGCTATTTGACGAAGAACTTAAATATAATTAACCGATATATGTTAACCTCGATGAATATACAACTTCCATTTTGTTAAATGTCTGATACAAATACAAATTTTGATGCCCAATAAAAAAAAACGTTTTCGTGTATTACTACAGATAAGTACAAACGCCATATACTATTAATTTCTTACATGAAAAAAATGAGTGTCATATATATATAAACAACATAATAAAGATATGGCTCTGAAGCCAATAGAAAACCTATTTTTTCGGATAATATGAGAATGAACTTATTTTTGCAATATCGGTTAACGCAATCGTTGCCCACTTCCGATAAACCAGATTTTTGTTAATAGATGTTAACAGAAAACCTACAAAAGTGTAAATATCATATACATTAAAACGTATTCTCCGAAAGTAATAACCCATATCATGAAATGATTTATATTGGAGCTTATTACATTTATCCGCACTGAAACATAATTCCCATCCGTTCTTTGTATAGTAAGGTAGTACGGACTTTCGGTCAAACCGGCTTTATTTGATTTAATAATTATACTCAGATCATTGCTTAATAAACGTCATGATTTTTGCTGTGAAGTAAACTTCCCAGCTTCAATTTTAGTACTGAAAAGATGTGATGTAGCAAAGGATTGGAATTTTCAAAGCACAAGTTCGTGTAATTTTGTGAAAACTTTGTAAATTGTAATTGTAAAACTACTACCTGAGATGAATTGTAATAACATTGTCCGTTACATTAGTTAACCCATATTTCTGTTTCAATCACCCTTCCATAAACTTAATGAAAACATATAATGTAACAAAATGCAAATATTCAACATTAAATGGTAGCACATCTTTTTTATTTCTGTTCACGTTCATGTCCCTAGCTATACTTTGTTCCGCAATCATCTCTTAATGAATCTGATAAAGAGATGGTTTTTATTATTCACAGGAACTTAATCATAAAACAATCGATTTCGTAGACTGTAAAACTGCGCATACGAAAACTTTACAAGACATATCTTATCACAACTAATTTACATTCATTAATTAACCAACCGTCTTCACTCAATGTAATGATTTTATGTTCTTAGTTTATCGATCTATCTGTTTACGAGTTGACTTCATCGCTTGATAGATTAACAGATTCCCACGTACAGAAATAAATATGCTGGCTGCTCTTTGTAGGTATTTCTTTTTACAATTGTTACCACATTTTTTTTTGTTATGAAACAAATTTGCATGTGTTTCAAACTCAGAATTAATCGATTGTCTGTTATATAAACAATTTCAATCGATTATTTATGCGTGACGTGTGGTTTCGTGTACACGTATTTTCAACTACATAAAGACCCAAAACGTGTCTACAAATCAGCTTTTAAAAATAGATACCATATGTTAGAAAAACCAGGGCGTATTTCGATTAATATTTTATAATAACACAAACGCAAGACTGTAAATTAAAATCCTTATTTATTAAAATGATTTTGTCCAACGGCTATGTAGCATTGGATTTTCCTGAGCCTATTACGGAAGCACGCATCTGTGTCCTTACATAAGTTACAATCTTTGCGAGGAAAATTCTTTTTTCAATAAGGTTATTAACAGTATTCATCCCTTCTAAGAGATTTCACCAATGTCCAATGATATGTACTTAATTTTCTCCCTGCAAGTAAGGAAAAGAATTCCTAAAACCCAAATTAAATCATACGATATTTTGTTTGTCTTACAGCACAAAATATCATGATAAATAAAATATAAAGTACATATATTTTTGTGGACATGACTGAATACTGCCATGGAATGTCTGTCTAAATTGATGATTATCATGAACACTGAGATAATCTGAATTGCGGTGGTGAGATCGTTTTAATGAAAAAAAGACAAGAAATGTTTAAATATCAACACATTCTTAAAGTGACCGTGAATCATTAAAGCAAACGGATAACAAGCGTATCGTGTAAGACAAAACCAGATAATGTGGCTTAACAAAAAGTTAATTGAAAAGAAACATGTGTTTATATAAAAGCTATATAGAGTGTCTGGTTACAACTACGATATTCCACGTTTCACGTGTAAACCGTTCCTCGATTAAGACATTAAATATTAGGTAGTCTTGATCAATTGAGTGCAAAATAGCGCGAAAGAAATTCATTGATGAAGAAACCAGGAAATCAATATAACCCTTTGTATTTGTCCGTACATGGGTCGTAATTCGTGGAAAAAAAGTAATAATTCAATGTTTTGGGCGATTGTCGAGACCACTTTAGAAATAAGTGCTTAGGTAATATGGGGCAATATTAATGTTCGCATTTTAACCGATTTCCTAAATCATACTTTTCACATCTGTGACATAATAGAAATCAGTTTGCACTGGTTTTAAAACTTAGCACTCACTCTTCTCGCATTATAAAATTTGTTAATTTTACGCTACAAACTCGTAAATATTCTTCTCTGATAATCACGCACAAATCTAGATCATAAACAATAACATTTTGCACAATATACAACGAGAGACCTGATTCTAGATCAACATTTGCGTCATTCGGTTGAAGATAATGTATCAGAGAATATATGAAATTATTTGAAATCGAAAACAGTTTTTAAATACGCCTTATTTCAATTGGGAACCTATTCGTGTTCTTATATCACACAAGATTTATCAGAAAATAAAGAACGTTTTTATAGCTGATTAAAAGCTCTTATAGTTGTATAAAAAAAAAAAAAGCATCACTTCAAAATGTTTTAGCCACAGCAGCTATTATTTAAATGATGAATCACCATAAAATTGCAAGATTCAAAAAGAATTCTGAAAATTTGAACACTAATGGCCATTATGCTGAATAATTATGATATCGAGTAAATGGCATGCTCCCGTACTGCAGCAAACCCGCCTTTATTCTTTCACTCATCCATAAAAAAATGTATTCTCGTCCGATTTTGGTGTAGCAATTGTAAAAATACGCTGGTCAAAAATAATTTGAAAACGTGTTAACATTACGTTTCATCATGTGTATGTTAATAAGTTGGTCGATTATTATACTAGCATTGAATGGTCAGTGGGCATAAACATATATAAAGCTAAAGGTACCTTAAAAATTAAGGGTCATTTGTACTTGAGATGCACATAAGATGTACATAAGATGGTCCAGGCATGAGACCCGAAGTCCGATTTCAAAAACGAACATAAATAATGACCGTTCTTAAAATCTTATATTTCCATAAGTCATTTGAAGTTTATTTACATCCCGTGACGAGTGAAATGTTTCCAAGACATCGACCCCAGCTTCAATCATTTAAATGTTCTGTGTCCTCGTTCTTTGTATTGTCTTGTATTGCGTAAGCAACTGTGTTAAGCGTTCTCGTTCTTTGTATTGTCTTGTATTGCGTAAGCAACTGTATTAAGTGTTCTCGTTCTTTGTATTGTCTTGTATTGCGTAAGCAACTGTGTTTAGTGTTCTCGTTCTTTGTATTGTCTTGTATTGCGTAAGCAACTGTGTTTAGTGTTCTCGTTCTTTGTATTGCGTAAGCAACTGTATTAAGTGTTCTCGTTCTTTGTATTGTCTTGTATTGCGTGGGCAACTGTGTTTAGTGTTCGCGTTGTTTGTATTGTCTTGTATTGCGTAAGCAACTGTGTTCAGTGATCTCGTTCTTTGTACTGTTTTGTATTGCGTAAGCAACTGTGTTCAGTGATCTCGTTCTTTGTATTGTCTTGTATTGATTAAGCAACTGTGTGTAGTTTTCTCGTTCTTTGTATTGTCTTGCATTGCGTAAGCAACTGTGTTTAGTGTTCTCGTTCTTTGTATTGTCTTGCATTGCGTAAGCAACTGTGTTTAGTGTTCTCGTTCTTTGTATTTTCTTGTTTTGCGTAAGTAACTGTGTTTAGTGTTCTCGTTCTTTGTCTTGTCTTGCATTGCGTAAGTAACTGTGTTTAGTGTTCTCGTTGTTTGTCTTGTCTTGCATTGCATAAGCAGCATTGTTCCGTGTTCTCGTTGTTTGTATTGTCTTGCATTGCATAAGCAGCATTGTTCCGTGTTCTCGTTGTTTGTATTGACTTGCATTGCATATGCAACTGGTAAATTGACTTCAATAAAAGTTTGGCGGAGGCTAACAAAATAACAAAACTCAATTAAATTTAATTGTATTTGAGCTAATATAAAATTGGTTTTCATATATGAGCACATACTGTTAGACCGTTGTGTGCAAAACCGTACGTGATGCCAAAACGACATAGATATATGGTAAATATAAGAGAGCCAGTGAATGTCTACCAAACTACCAGCTATTTTTAAATGTAGCCATCTTCTATGCCACGTATTCCTTGACAATAATTCAATCACGCATGGATTAATACATTTGGTACATAAAATATCCTATGTTTTCTATATTTACGACCGACGCATTTTCGTAATCGAACGAATAACCATTTTTGGAACACGCGGAAAGTCGATGCTATACGCCAAACAGATCAAATGTAAACATTGACATATAATTCGTCCGGAGGCTTGTTTGATTAATGTTCGCTAAACATATTGAGCTATTTTATTGCGAACGCACATTACAAGAGCGTGCTTCTATAAATATTTTATAGACACAAACGAACGACTGTCAGCTTTAATCAAGATTAATTTCAATGTTACTTTTTATGTTTAAAGCCTCAAAGAAATAACGTTCACATACGAGTCTGACAGAGGCTCGCGTCTGTGTCCGTGACAGACATTATCTCATTCTCGAGGATAATCCTCGCTACAAACATTTCATTAAATATTCCGCCATTTACTTTCTGTAATCAAACATTCCGCCGCGTTTAAAATAATTTTATTAAACTGTTTTTTTTAACGCGCGCCTTCAACGTTCAATTTATGATTGCAAAATTGTGTGCCTAACGTACTTTTTTTATTTGCAATTTTATGATCAAATAAATCAGTGAAACTGATATTTTTGGACTGCTCGTGCGTCCGTAAAGGAAAATTGTGACGGGCCTTTTCTATCTGTGATAAAAAATTAAGCTTAATACATATAATGATGATGATGATGATGATGATGATGATGATGATGATGATGATGATGATGGGGACGATGACGATGATGATGATGATGATGATGATGATGATGATGATGATGATGATGATGATGATGATGATGATGATGATGATGATGACGATGACGATCACGATGATGATGATGATGATGATGATGATGATGATGATGATGATGATGATGTAGCTCTTTAAATTAATTAATTTTGTTCCCTTGTTTGCGGTATTAAGTTTGAAATGTCAACGAAGTTCACTATTTTTAAAACTCCATTTTTCCGGGATTGGGCGTTATGCAACGTGCCTTGTTATTTCTCGTTGCAACATTTCAACTTCATATACGCGAATACCTGGACTTTGTTTTTGCATAAATCGAAATTCAAGAAAGATAAATTATCGATCGGGAGAACTACAGTAGACGACTGTGGAGAAAAAAATCACAATAGCGTAAAAAGCTGCAATTAACATCGGACCAAACCTATTTGAAGATAACCACAATGCGGTAGTTATCGACCTCTGCCATCGAAGAAATCGTTTTTGCAGCAGATTTTTGTACAATGTGTAATCTCAGCCTATTCAAGAAATTTTACTAAGAATAATTGCATTATAGCCTTAAAGCTGCTCGCGGGCGGTTATTGGTTTTGTCATAAAACATGGAATATTAGTGAATTAGGACAGGGGCATTTCAATGACCCAATTGGCTGTTTTGATGTTTAATTAGAATTAGTGTATTAGCTAGGTTTCAAAATGTTTGAAAAATTCCGATCGCTTCCAGATGTCATTGTCATATCAATAAGAACGCAATGTGTGTCATTTTTATAATTAAACAGAATACCGTTATATTGGCTACACATTACGACATATGCCTTATCATGTAAATAAGTAATGTAGTTACATAAATGTTCAAATTTGACAAAAATCACTTCACCTTAATTGCAGATGCATTTTATAAGCTGAATGTATTACATAATATAACAATGTATTCATGCGTTTCAATTTAGAAAAACATTGTATCTCAAATTTTAGAAGGGAATGAACATTTATGTTCGAAGTTTCCATTACTTCGAAATATCCGACTTCGGCATAGCGAGAGTCAAGTGTACTCTACATGATGTGGAGACATATTGCGTGTAAATGACTTGTTTAAAAACATGTCAAAGTATGAATTATTTAAAACGAAATCCACTCACCCATCCCATTTTATTTCAAAATACTAATGAAAATCTTAAAACTGTTTGTGTGATCAAAATATCGAATATGGTCTATGAGTAACGACAACATCTCATCATGCCACTTTTCATTGCCTCAGCCGATGGCTTGAGCATAATTTTATTTTCGCAGCCGATGTCATGACCATCTAATAAGTAACCACGGCCGTTGTCTTGAGCCGTTATTCCAAACCCACTCGAACTTAACTGTTGATAAAAATGTTGTGTGTTTCATGAGGGATGCTGTTATTTGGAATAACCGAAGAGAAATGATTAAATATTTCAATAAAATGTTGTTCATATATATCTTTGGTCTAAATCCTGTGTAATAAGAATTTGACAGAGAGAGAGTGGTGATTTTTTTTTTTACCACATTCTAACGGATTTCTTTAAAAGTAAACATCTAGGAAGGTAAGGATTACGTTCACAAAGTCATTCTTACTAAGGCTCTCAAAGAACACACGCAAATCTGCTCAATTCAATACGTAAAATATAAAGAATAGGGAAATACTTACACTCCGCTTTTACCCGACATGTATACAATACCGCAGCCGATGGATGAACCACAGACGTTAGTCGATTGCACGGTGTGCATATGTTAATGTTTTCAGAATTTGCACAACAATGACAAAAAACTCGTTTAGGCTTTATTCTATAAAATGATGAAAGCTGGCTTCACCAAATTGAGTGTATTACATTAGTGGCCTGGTCACGCGTCAATATTTTTAAAAAGCTTCGTTTGACCGAAGATCTCTTGAAATAATGTACTTCACGTTTATTCGACCTATTCCAGAATATGCAGATGTTGTATGGGATAATTGTACGATGTATGAAAAATTGAGTGAGATCAAATTCAAACTGAAGTCGCCCGCATAGTATCCGGCTGTACCCGACTTGTATCCTCAAGATTACTTTACAACGAAGTTTGCCGGGAAACTCTTTGGCACAAGGAGGTCCAAACACAAACTCATGCCTTTCTTCAAAATGGTCAAAGGTGAAAGTCCAGAATATTTGACCTCACGGTCTCCACAATCAGTTGACGAGCGATCTACAAGATCGTTACGTTATCAGGGTACAGGATCACGTGACTTGTTGGGGTTCCACATTTTAACTTTATTGGATTTATACACGACGGCAAGTGTGCTTTATTTCAAATAACTTTTTAAACAAGATTTCATAAGAATATCAACTAGTGCATAAAAGACAGATTTTAATGCTGATTATGGCAATGCGAAATAGATCAGAATTACTTAATTTAGTAAGCATGTGTTCTTGTTCAAAAATTCCATTTTCGACGGCATTCATTGTACACGTTAAGTTTAACGCAACGTGAAATATTGTCGCCAATTTAATGATTTAATCTAATACCTTAAGATATCGGCAGAAACTGCAAGAGAAATTGTCTTTTATTCACTATAGATTTTTGCAAATGTATTTCAATAGCTTGAGATATTTGCCAAAAAAATCAAGTTCTTAACGGTGTAACTAATTCTGTCCAGCCTGTGAGTAAACCACTGAAAACCCCGTTGATTCTGCACCCTGGTTATTCATCCCAATTAGATGGTGCTCGGACAAGGACTTCTCTGTACCAACATTATCTCTTGCCCTCAACAATAGCTGCTTGAAATTCACTTCCAGACAAAGCAAAGCTTGTTGATAACATTTTTTATTTTAAAAAGGCCCTTGATTTTTACAAACCTCGTCGTAATCCATTGTTTTATTATGGCAATCGGAGACAACAAGTGCTGCACACACGTCTAAGAACTAACTGTAGTTTTCTTAATTAACATTTATATGATGGAAAACTTTCATATTTTGCGATGTGGAAAAATACAACAACAACTTTCATTCCAATTATACTCACAAATGTGTTTAACCTCGAATCGTTATATATTGTTTTGTGTTAAAATTCAGCAATTACCGCCATATGTTTGTAAATATATTACTGAGTAAAGAAACCCTATAAGCTTAGCTAATGTTCCAATCCTATACACTTAAGGTGTTTGTAACGTATGCCATAAACATATTCTGTAAAAAAATATGTTTAAACCAACAAAGACCTCATTTTGCACATGTTGAAACATGAGCGTTTAAAACGTATCCTTCAAGCCTCACTGTCTTGTATTTCTTTAATTAAGTTAAACTTGTGATTCTTTTATTCTCACGCATTTATTGACAGTCGCATTCGGCTCATTAGTAAATGTGGACTCTAGTTCAACAACGTTTGCGTCATGCAATTCTAGGATAAAGCAAAAGATCATAGAATAATCTGTTTACCGTGAAATGGAATACAGTTTTCAGAGGCTAAAATCAATTAGAACACCATCACTTTTGCTTAATGTGACATATGATGAATGAGAAATCTGACGATCAAAAAACGACTTTCTGGCTGATTAAAGATCTCAACGTTGCATTTAACCCGATAGGTATCATTTCAAATGTCACTGTCCTTATGAACTCTTAAAATAAATATCCATTTGATAGCTGCTTAAAATGTCTAGAATTTGTATCCAACCAATAAGTATCACTAGAAATTCCTATTTTTGTCGCTGTTTTTCTGTGGTTAAAAAATAGCGCATGAGATTCGGTCAAAATTATAGCACTCGACAGGTCGATACCGAAATAGGTTAATTCGATTATGCTCTTGGTTACACGAAGAGTTTAACATTATCGTTTTTCATTTCAACAATACTTTGAATGTGTTGATTTGAAAGGAAATACTGTCACACATTTTTCTGTTGTTGTTTTGATGCCAACAATAGCTCTACATAACTTAAAAGTAAAGCTCAAATATATACAATTTCAGTACACTAAATGATTCTAATGACTGTTTTCCTCACATAAGCGAACTGCAACACTGGCAATAACAGGGAAAAGCTTGGCTGATCTATGACTATGATCAAACCATTTTATATTCCCGAAACTCTAAACAAATGTTGACTTCTAATGATGACTTCGTTCTGTGTCTTTTAGTCCATGAAACGTAGTCCCGACCGATTTTTCGGTCGCACTTGTCCGGCAGTTAGGGCGAGTTTATTTCGTCAACAATAATTTGCACTCTGCGCTTGAAAACCTGACTATTGAGTATCCATATGCTTTCCCACTTGATCGTTGTGTTTGATTTAAAAAAAAAGAAGAAAAACCGGACCAAAATTAATATTTTAAAGCAACGTCAATATTTGATGACGTCGGTGCTGTGGTATACGCATGCTGTTTATACTACTAACACATAAGGCACAGATTGGACGAACGTACTATATGAATCTTAATACAAATTATGGCACTAAGATTAAGAGTCAAATAAGACTTAACATGGTTCCAGGACCGATGTTATTATCGTTCCTTGGTGATAACTGTAGGACTTTACTTACAATCATGCAATACCCTACGTCATTGTTTGGTTAATTTCAATGTTTTTCGACTGACTTTCTCCATTCGATTGTACACTGAACATATATTGGTTATTTTTTATATTCCTTTATAAACGCTATTTGATTTTGTTGTAAAGAAATTTAATATTTCACCTAAATGTGACACATTATAAAACATTGATATTAAGCTTTTTAAATATGAGCTCCGCTCTAGGAAAATAGGGATTAACCCGTTTATTCCTAGTGGACTCTCCCATCCTTCTAAATTGGATCAATTTATTTTCAAAATTAGGGATGTCTAGTGTATTTATTTCTATATTTAGAATATTTCTTACAGAAATTGCTTCAAGAAAACAGCGCAGACCCTGATGAGACGCCGCATCATGCGGCGTCTCATCTGGGTCTACGCTGTTTACCAAGGCCTTTTTTCTAGACGCTAGGCATAAAAGGATTAATGCATGTGCGTATGATGGTTTTCAATTTTAGACTGTGAAGTTCGCACAGGCTTAACAAGGACCACACTTTCCGTCTTAACAGGATTTTTGTTAAGTAGGGACTTCCTTTAAACGAAAAATACCATCAACGCGAAAATGTTCGTACCTGATTAATCTGTACGAACAGTACAGCCTCATCTGGTGCAAGATATAACGCATATGTATTGAACCCCTTTTCATAGATCAAGGCTTATATTAACTCGATCGATGTAGTCCGCCATTATCAAATCACCGCTTAATGGATTTGATGAAGAGCATTTCATTCTTCGCCGGAAATTAATAATCAATTAATCCAACGGAAATTAATAATAATATAATTGAATTCACAAGACTAAAAGACGCTTCGATACACAAATTATTTTATGACAACTAATCCATGTGGATTAATTATCCGACTGCTTCACTTCATGTGTTGTTTATTTTTTCTCATGCTTTACCATTATTCTTCGAATGAGTTTACATCACCGCTTAATAGATTAATACGGTCCGTGAAGTGTTCAGGCTATTATCAAAGCGCCTCTTAAAATAATGTACTTCACGTTTATTCGACCAATTCTAGAATATGCAGATGGTGTATGGGATGATTGTATGATGTATGCAAAAAAGGAGTTAGAAAAAAGTCAAACTGAAACTGCCCGCATTGTTTCCCGGGTCCGTATTCACCAACCCATTCAAAGACTTAATAATAAAGACGAAAGAATAGACTTAGAACCAAGAAAAATGCGACACTGGATATCTTCGTATGGAATTATTTTTAGCAAATAGCAATATAGCACTTATGCCATGTAAGTATGCTGCTTACCACAAGTGAGAGACAATGTAATGGACGCCAGCATGCAACATGTAAAAAGACAATGATACTCGTGTGCCCTATGTCAGTTAGAAGTATTTGACAAGAAAAGATAAATATTGAAGTTCATAATTAACTATTTTTACTAGTTTGTGACTTCCTTTGAAGCTACATTATAATTATGATCATGTGTGGACTAGGGATGTGTTCCAGCATTCCTGCCGAACTTACTTATTTGACTCACGAAAGTGGGTTCGAATGTTTCGAATTAAAGCCGCAATTTCAATCCATTTAGAATTATTGAAATTATCAAACCTTATTCCCGCAACTTATCATGGTAGTAACTGTCCGGTATTCAGGTCAACCTGGCTTTATTTGATTTGATTATTATTTATTAAGAAACATTGGAATTTAAACAAATTCGTGTTTTTGTTAAAATTTTGTAAATTGTAATGTAAAACTACTACCTGAGATGAATTGTAATAACATTGTCCGTTACATTAGTTAACCCATATTTCTGTTTCAATCACCCTTCCATAAACTTAATGAAAACATATAATGTAACAAATGCAAATATTCAACATTAAATGGTAGCACATCTTTTTTATTTCTGTTCACGTTCATGTCCCTAGCTATACTTTGTTCCGCAATCATCTCTTAATGAATCTGATAAAGAGATGGTTTTTATTATTCACAGGAACTTAATCATAAAACAATCGATTTCGTAGACTGTAAAACTGCGCATACGAAAACTTTACAAGACATATCTTATCACAACTAATTTACATTCATTAATTAACCAACCGTCTTCACTCAATGTAATGATTTTATGTTCTTAGTTTATCGATCTATCTGTTTACGAGTTGACTTCATCGCTTGATAGATTAACAGATTCCCACGTACAGAAATAAATATGCTGGCTGCTCTTTGTAGGTATTTCTTTTTACAATTGTTACCACATTTTTTTTTGTTATGAAACAAATTTGCATGTGTTTCAAACTCAGAATTAATCGATTGTCTGTTATATAAACAATTTCAATCGATTATTTATGCGTGACGTGTGGTTTCGTGTACACGTATTTTCAACTACATAAAGACCCAAAACGTGTCTACAAATCAGCTTTTAAAAATAGATACCATATGTTAGAAAAACCAGGGCGTATTTCGATTAATATTTTATAATAACACAAACGCAAGACTGTAAATTAAAATCCTTATTTATTAAAATGATTTTGTCCAACGGCTATGTAGCATTGGATTTTCCTGAGCCTATTACGGAAGCACGCATCTGTGTCCTTACATAAGTTACAATCTTTGCGAGGAAAATTCTTTTTTCAATAAGGTTATTAACAGTATTCATCCCTTCTAAGAGATTTCACCAATGTCCAATGATATGTACTTAATTTTCTCCCTGCAAGTAAGGAAAAGAATTCCTAAAACCCAAATTAAATCATACGATATTTTGTTTGTCTTACAGCACAAAATATCATGATAAATAAAATATAAAGTACATATATTTTTGTGGACATGACTGAATACTGCCATGGAATGTCTGTCTAAATTGATGATTATCATGAACACTGAGATAATCTGAATTGCGGTGGTGAGATCGTTTTAATGAAAAAAAGACAAGAAATGTTTAAATATCAACACATTCTTAAAGTGACCGTGAATCATTAAAGCAAACGGATAACAAGCGTATCGTGTAAGACAAAACCAGATAATGTGGCTTAACAAAAAGTTAATTGAAAAGAAACATGTGTTTATATAAAAGCTATATAGAGTGTCTGGTTACAACTACGATATTCCACGTTTCACGTGTAAACCGTTCCTCGATTAAGACATTAAATATTAGGTAGTCTTGATCAATTGAGTGCAAAATAGCGCGAAAGAAATTCATTGATGAAGAAACCAGGAAATCAATATAACCCTTTGTATTTGTCCGTACATGGGTCGTAATTCGTGGAAAAAAAGTAATAATTCAATGTTTTGGGCGATTGTCGAGACCACTTTAGAAATAAGTGCTTAGGTAATATGGGGCAATATTAATGTTCGCATTTTAACCGATTTCCTAAATCATACTTTTCACATCTGTGACATAATAGAAATCAGTTTGCACTGGTTTTAAAACTTAGCACTCACTCTTCTCGCATTATAAAATTTGTTAATTTTACGCTACAAACTCGTAAATATTCTTCTCTGATAATCACGCACAAATCTAGATCATAAACAATAACATTTTGCACAATATACAACGAGAGACCTGATTCTAGATCAACATTTGCGTCATTCGGTTGAAGATAATGTATCAGAGAATATATGAAATTATTTGAAATCGAAAACAGTTTTTAAATACGCCTTATTTCAATTGGGAACCTATTCGTGTTCTTATATCACACAAGATTTATCAGAAAATAAAGAACGTTTTTATAGCTGATTAAAAGCTCTTATAGTTGTATAAAAAAAAAAAGCATCACTTCAAAATGTTTTAGCCACAGCAGCTATTATTTAAATGATGAATCACCATAAAATTGCAAGATTCAAAAAGAATTCTGAAAATTTGAACACTAATGGCCATTATGCTGAATAATTATGATATCGAGTAAATGGCATGCTCCCGTACTGCAGCAAACCCGCCTTTATTCTTTCACTCATCCATAAAAAAATGTATTCTCGTCCGATTTTGGTGTAGCAATTGTAAAAATACGCTGGTCAAAAATAATTTGAAAACGTGTTAACATTACGTTTCATCATGTGTATGTTAATAAGTTGGTCGATTATTATACTAGCATTGAATGGTCAGTGGGCATAAACATATATAAAGCTAAAGGTACCTTAAAAATTAAGGGTCATTTGTACTTGAGATGCACATAAGATGTACATAAGATGGTCCAGGCATGAGACCCGAAGTCCGATTTCAAAAACGAACATAAATAATGACCGTTCTTAAAATCTTATATTTCCATAAGTCATTTGAAGTTTATTTACATCCCGTGACGAGTGAAATGTTTCCAAGACATCGACCCCAGCTTCAATCATTTAAATGTTCTGTGTCCTCGTTCTTTGTATTGTCTTGTATTGCGTAAGCAACTGTGTTAAGCGTTCTCGTTCTTTGTATTGTCTTGTATTGCGTAAGCAACTGTATTAAGTGTTCTCGTTCTTTGTATTGTCTTGTATTGCGTAAGCAACTGTGTTTAGTGTTCTCGTTCTTTGTATTGTCTTGTATTGCGTAAGCAACTGTGTTTAGTGTTCTCGTTCTTTGTATTGCGTAAGCAACTGTATTAAGTGTTCTCGTTCTTTGTATTGTCTTGTATTGCGTGGGCAACTGTGTTTAGTGTTCGCGTTGTTTGTATTGTCTTGTATTGCGTAAGCAACTGTGTTCAGTGATCTCGTTCTTTGTACTGTTTTGTATTGCGTAAGCAACTGTGTTCAGTGATCTCGTTCTTTGTATTGTCTTGTATTGATTAAGCAACTGTGTGTAGTTTTCTCGTTCTTTGTATTGTCTTGCATTGCGTAAGCAACTGTGTTTAGTGTTCTCGTTCTTTGTATTGTCTTGCATTGCGTAAGCAACTGTGTTTAGTGTTCTCGTTCTTTGTATTTTCTTGTTTTGCGTAAGTAACTGTGTTTAGTGTTCTCGTTCTTTGTCTTGTCTTGCATTGCGTAAGTAACTGTGTTTAGTGTTCTCGTTGTTTGTCTTGTCTTGCATTGCATAAGCAGCATTGTTCCGTGTTCTCGTTGTTTGTATTGTCTTGCATTGCATAAGCAGCATTGTTCCGTGTTCTCGTTGTTTGTATTGACTTGCATTGCATATGCAACTGGTAAATTGACTTCAATAAAAGTTTGGCGGAGGCTAACAAAATAACAAAACTCAATTAAATTTAATTGTATTTGAGCTAATATAAAATTGGTTTTCATATATGAGCACATACTGTTAGACCGTTGTGTGCAAAACCGTACGTGATGCCAAAACGACATAGATATATGGTAAATATAAGAGAGCCAGTGAATGTCTACCAAACTACCAGCTATTTTTAAATGTAGCCATCTTCTATGCCACGTATTCCTTGACAATAATTCAATCACGCATGGATTAATACATTTGGTACATAAAATATCCTATGTTTTCTATATTTACGACCGACGCATTTTCGTAATCGAACGAATAACCATTTTTGGAACACGCGGAAAGTCGATGCTATACGCCAAACAGATCAAATGTAAACATTGACATATAATTCGTCCGGAGGCTTGTTTGATTAATGTTCGCTAAACATATTGAGCTATTTTATTGCGAACGCACATTACAAGAGCGTGCTTCTATAAATATTTTATAGACACAAACGAACGACTGTCAGCTTTAATCAAGATTAATTTCAATGTTACTTTTTATGTTTAAAGCCTCAAAGAAATAACGTTCACATACGAGTCTGACAGAGGCTCGCGTCTGTGTCCGTGACAGACATTATCTCATTCTCGAGGATAATCCTCGCTACAAACATTTCATTAAATATTCCGCCATTTACTTTCTGTAATCAAACATTCCGCCGCGTTTAAAATAATTTTATTAAACTGTTTTTTTTTAACGCGCGCCTTCAACGTTCAATTTATGATTGCAAAATTGTGTGCCTAACGTACTTTTTTTATTTGCAATTTTATGATCAAATAAATCAGTGAAACTGATATTTTTGGACTGCTCGTGCGTCCGTAAAGGAAAATTGTGACGGGCCTTTTCTATCTGTGATAAAAAATTAAGCTTAATACATATAATGATGATGATGATGATGATGATGATGATGATGATGATGATGATGATGATGGGGACGATGACGATGATGATGATGATGATGATGATGATGATGATGATGATGATGATGATGATGATGATGATGATGATGATGATGATGATGACGATGACGATCACGATGATGATGATGATGATGATGATGATGATGATGATGATGATGATGATGATGTAGCTCTTTAAATTAATTAATTTTGTTCCCTTGTTTGCGGTATTAAGTTTGAAATGTCAACGAAGTTCACTATTTTTAAAACTCCATTTTTCCGGGATTGGGCGTTATGCAACGTGCCTTGTTATTTCTCGTTGCAACATTTCAACTTCATATACGCGAATACCTGGACTTTGTTTTTGCATAAATCGAAATTCAAGAAAGATAAATTATCGATCGGGAGAACTACAGTAGACGACTGTGGAGAAAAAAATCACAATAGCGTAAAAAGCTGCAATTAACATCGGACCAAACCTATTTGAAGATAACCACAATGCGGTAGTTATCGACCTCTGCCATCGAAGAAATCGTTTTTGCAGCAGATTTTTGTACAATGTGTAATCTCAGCCTATTCAAGAAATTTTACTAAGAATAATTGCATTATAGCCTTAAAGCTGCTCGCGGGCGGTTATTGGTTTTGTCATAAAACATGGAATATTAGTGAATTAGGACAGGGG
The DNA here is from genome assembly GCF_020536995.1 of Dreissena polymorpha. NCBI lineage: Eukaryota > Metazoa > Mollusca > Bivalvia > Myida > Dreissenidae > Dreissena > Dreissena polymorpha. The sequence continues at coordinate 123,096,836 of NC_068356.1, read as the reverse complement.
CATTTCAATGACCCAATTGGCTGTTTTGATGTTTAATTAGAATTAGTGTATTAGCTAGGTTTCAAAATGTTTGAAAAATTCCGATCGCTTCCAGATGTCATTGTCATATCAATAAGAACGCAATGTGTGTCATTTTTATAATTAAACAGAATACCGTTATATTGGCTACACATTACGACATATGCCTTATCATGTAAATAAGTAATGTAGTTACATAAATGTTCAAATTTGACAAAAATCACTTCACCTTAATTGCAGATGCATTTTATAAGCTGAATGTATTACATAATATAACAATGTATTCATGCGTTTCAATTTAGAAAAACATTGTATCTCAAATTTTAGAAGGGAATGAACATTTATGTTCGAAGTTTCCATTACTTCGAAATATCCGACTTCGGCATAGCGAGAGTCAAGTGTACTCTACATGATGTGGAGACATATTGCGTGTAAATGACTTGTTTAAAAACATGTCAAAGTATGAATTATTTAAAACGAAATCCACTCACCCATCCCATTTTATTTCAAAATACTAATGAAAATCTTAAAACTGTTTGTGTGATCAAAATATCGAATATGGTCTATGAGTAACGACAACATCTCATCATGCCACTTTTCATTGCCTCAGCCGATGGCTTGAGCATAATTTTATTTTCGCAGCCGATGTCATGACCATCTAATAAGTAACCACGGCCGTTGTCTTGAGCCGTTATTCCAAACCCACTCGAACTTAACTGTTGATAAAAATGTTGTGTGTTCATGAGGGATGCTGTTATTTGGAATAACCGAAGAGAAATGATTAAATATTTCAATAAAATGTTGTTCATATATATCTTTGGTCTAAATCCTGTGTAATAAGAATTTGACAGAGAGAGAGTGGTGATTTTTTTTTTTACCACATTCTAACGGATTTCTTTAAAAGTAAACATCTAGGAAGGTAAGGATTACGTTCACAAAGTCATTCTTACTAAGGCTCTCAAAGAACACACGCAAATCTGCTCAATTCAATACGTAAAATATAAAGAATAGGGAAATACTTACACTCCGCTTTTACCCGACATGTATACAATACCGCAGCCGATGGATGAACCACAGACGTTAGTCGATTGCACGGTGTGCATATGTTAATGTTTTCAGAATTTGCACAACAATGACAAAAAACTCGTTTAGGCTTTATTCTATAAAATGATGAAAGCTGGCTTCACCAAATTGAGTGTATTACATTAGTGGCCTGGTCACGCGTCAATATTTTTAAAAAGCTTCGTTTGACCGAAGATCTCTTGAAATAATGTACTTCACGTTTATTCGACCTATTCCAGAATATGCAGATGTTGTATGGGATAATTGTACGATGTATGAAAAATTGAGTGAGATCAAATTCAAACTGAAGTCGCCCGCATAGTATCCGGCTGTACCCGACTTGTATCCTCAAGATTACTTTACAACGAAGTTTGCCGGGAAACTCTTTGGCACAAGGAGGTCCAAACACAAACTCATGCCTTTCTTCAAAATGGTCAAAGGTGAAAGTCCAGAATATTTGACCTCACGGTCTCCACAATCAGTTGACGAGCGATCTACAAGATCGTTACGTTATCAGGGTACAGGATCACGTGACTTGTTGGGGTTCCACATTTTAACTTTATTGGATTTATACACGACGGCAAGTGTGCTTTATTTCAAATAACTTTTTAAACAAGATTTCATAAGAATATCAACTAGTGCATAAAAGACAGATTTTAATGCTGATTATGGCAATGCGAAATAGATCAGAATTACTTAATTTAGTAAGCATGTGTTCTTGTTCAAAAATTCCATTTTCGACGGCATTCATTGTACACGTTAAGTTTAACGCAACGTGAAATATTGTCGCCAATTTAATGATTTAATCTAATACCTTAAGATATCGGCAGAAACTGCAAGAGAAATTGTCTTTTATTCACTATAGATTTTTGCAAATGTATTTCAATAGCTTGAGATATTTGCCAAAAAAATCAAGTTCTTAACGGTGTAACTAATTCTGTCCAGCCTGTGAGTAAACCACTGAAAACCCCGTTGATTCTGCACCCTGGTTATTCATCCCAATTAGATGGTGCTCGGACAAGGACTTCTCTGTACCAACATTATCTCTTGCCCTCAACAATAGCTGCTTGAAATTCACTTCCAGACAAAGCAAAGCTTGTTGATAACATTTTTTATTTTAAAAAGGCCCTTGATTTTTACAAACCTCGTCGTAATCCATTGTTTTATTATGGCAATCGGAGACAACAAGTGCTGCACACACGTCTAAGAACTAACTGTAGTTTTCTTAATTAACATTTATATGATGGAAAACTTTCATATTTTGCGATGTGGAAAAATACAACAACAACTTTCATTCCAATTATACTCACAAATGTGTTTAACCTCGAATCGTTATATATTGTTTTGTGTTAAAATTCAGCAATTACCGCCATATGTTTGTAAATATATTACTGAGTAAAGAAACCCTATAAGCTTAGCTAATGTTCCAATCCTATACACTTAAGGTGTTTGTAACGTATGCCATAAACATATTCTGTAAAAAAATATGTTTAAACCAACAAAGACCTCATTTTGCACATGTTGAAACATGAGCGTTTAAAACGTATCCTTCAAGCCTCACTGTCTTGTATTTCTTTAATTAAGTTAAACTTGTGATTCTTTTATTCTCACGCATTTATTGACAGTCGCATTCGGCTCATTAGTAAATGTGGACTCTAGTTCAACAACGTTTGCGTCATGCAATTCTAGGATAAAGCAAAAGATCATAGAATAATCTGTTTACCGTGAAATGGAATACAGTTTTCAGAGGCTAAAATCAATTAGAACACCATCACTTTTGCTTAATGTGACATATGATGAATGAGAAATCTGACGATCAAAAAACGACTTTCTGGCTGATTAAAGATCTCAACGTTGCATTTAACCCGATAGGTATCATTTCAAATGTCACTGTCCTTATGAACTCTTAAAATAAATATCCATTTGATAGCTGCTTAAAATGTCTAGAATTTGTATCCAACCAATAAGTATCACTAGAAATTCCTATTTTTGTCGCTGTTTTTCTGTGGTTAAAAAATAGCGCATGAGATTCGGTCAAAATTATAGCACTCGACAGGTCGATACCGAAATAGGTTAATTCGATTATGCTCTTGGTTACACGAAGAGTTTAACATTATCGTTTTTCATTTCAACAATACTTTGAATGTGTTGATTTGAAAGGAAATACTGTCACACATTTTTCTGTTGTTGTTTTGATGCCAACAATAGCTCTACATAACTTAAAAGTAAAGCTCAAATATATACAATTTCAGTACACTAAATGATTCTAATGACTGTTTTCCTCACATAAGCGAACTGCAACACTGGCAATAACAGGGAAAAGCTTGGCTGATCTATGACTATGATCAAACCATTTTATATTCCCGAAACTCTAAACAAATGTTGACTTCTAATGATGACTTCGTTCTGTGTCTTTTAGTCCATGAAACGTAGTCCCGACCGATTTTTCGGTCGCACTTGTCCGGCAGTTAGGGCGAGTTTATTTCGTCAACAATAATTTGCACTCTGCGCTTGAAAACCTGACTATTGAGTATCCATATGCTTTCCCACTTGATCGTTGTGTTTGATTTAAAAAAAAAGAAGAAAAACCGGACCAAAATTAATATTTTAAAGCAACGTCAATATTTGATGACGTCGGTGCTGTGGTATACGCATGCTGTTTATACTACTAACACATAAGGCACAGATTGGACGAACGTACTATATGAATCTTAATACAAATTATGGCACTAAGATTAAGAGTCAAATAAGACTTAACATGGTTCCAGGACCGATGTTATTATCGTTCCTTGGTGATAACTGTAGGACTTTACTTACAATCATGCAATACCCTACGTCATTGTTTGGTTAATTTCAATGTTTTTCGACTGACTTTCTCCATTCGATTGTACACTGAACATATATTGGTTATTTTTTATATTCCTTTATAAACGCTATTTGATTTTGTTGTAAAGAAATTTAATATTTCACCTAAATGTGACACATTATAAAACATTGATATTAAGCTTTTTAAATATGAGCTCCGCTCTAGGAAAATAGGGATTAACCCGTTTATTCCTAGTGGACTCTCCCATCCTTCTAAATTGGATCAATTTATTTTCAAAATTAGGGATGTCTAGTGTATTTATTTCTATATTTAGAATATTTCTTACAGAAATTGCTTCAAGAAAACAGCGCAGACCCTGATGAGACGCCGCATCATGCGGCGTCTCATCTGGGTCTACGCTGTTTACCAAGGCCTTTTTTCTAGACGCTAGGCATAAAAGGATTAATGCATGTGCGTATGATGGTTTTCAATTTTAGACTGTGAAGTTCGCACAGGCTTAACAAGGACCACACTTTCCGTCTTAACAGGATTTTTGTTAAGTAGGGACTTCCTTTAAACGAAAAATACCATCAACGCGAAAATGTTCGTACCTGATTAATCTGTACGAACAGTACAGCCTCATCTGGTGCAAGATATAACGCATATGTATTGAACCCCTTTTCATAGATCAAGGCTTATATTAACTCGATCGATGTAGTCCGCCATTATCAAATCACCGCTTAATGGATTTGATGAAGAGCATTTCATTCTTCGCCGGAAATTAATAATCAATTAATCCAACGGAAATTAATAATAATATAATTGAATTCACAAGACTAAAAGACGCTTCGATACACAAATTATTTTATGACAACTAATCCATGTGGATTAATTATCCGACTGCTTCACTTCATGTGTTGTTTATTTTTTCTCATGCTTTACCATTATTCTTCGAATGAGTTTACATCACCGCTTAATAGATTAATACGGTCCGTGAAGTGTTCAGGCTATTATCAAAGCGCCTCTTAAAATAATGTACTTCACGTTTATTCGACCAATTCTAGAATATGCAGATGGTGTATGGGATGATTGTATGATGTATGCAAAAAAGGAGTTAGAAAAAAGTCAAACTGAAACTGCCCGCATTGTTTCCCGGGTCCGTATTCACCAACCCATTCAAAGACTTAATAATAAAGACGAAAGAATAGACTTAGAACCAAGAAAAATGCGTTCAGTGTTTACATATATACAAGCTACCACTGGTGATCATGTAATTCTCAAAATGTTCTACATGAAAAATGATGTAGATATAGGTGATTAATTATCACGTTTGACTCAAAATTAAAGAAATTATTGAATATTCTAATTTAAAGAATTTTCTTTATTTTTAGACTTAAGTCTAAGAATCGTTTGGTGAATACGGGCCCGGATGTTCCCGACTTGTGACTTCAAGATTACTTTCTAGTGCAGTTTTCTGGGAATCTCTTGGCACAAGAAGGTGCAAACACAAACTCATTCGTTTCTTCAAAAAAAGTCAAAGGTCTTAGTCCAGAATATTTGTCCTCACCGTCTCCACAATCAGTTGGCGTGCGTCTACAAGATCGTAACGTAATTCATCCCACTTAGACGGTGCTCGCACTAGGACTTCTCTGTACCAACATTCCTTCTTGCCCTCAACAATTGCTGCTTGGAATACACTTCCAGACGAAGCAAAGCTTTTTGATAACATATCTGAATTTAAAAAGGCCCTTGATTTTAAACAAATTGTGTTGTAATCCGTTGTTTAAGTATGGCAAGCGGAGAAAACACGTGATGCCCACACGCGTCTAAGTACTAAATTTCTCTGAATGGAAATGTATATGATAAATGTGGAAAAATAGAAGACGCCATTCACATTTTCTTGGTCTGTCTATTAAATTCAACTTAAAGATTATTTTTGGTAAGATTTGTAGAACAATACACGGATATATCACTCAAAACATTACTGTATGGAGATTATAATATTTCCTTAATAGATAATTTTTCTGTGTTTGATGCAATCCATAGTTTCATCGAAAGCTCAGGAAGGTTCAGAATGGTTCTCAATGTTTCAACACTATTTTACAAATAATTTCTTTCATTATAATTACGTCAACTTGTTTTTCTTTATACATTGTTTCAACATTTAAAAACAAAAAACTTTGGTTCCAACTCACAAATGTGTTCAACCTCGAATCATTGTTTAGTGTTTAAAATGCAATAACCGTCATATGTGTGTAAATATATTACTGAGGAAAGGAACCATACTAGCTTAACTAACGTTCCAATCATACACTCAAACAAACTTAAGATGTGTGTAACTTATGTCATAAACACATACTATGTATTTGAATATATATGTTAAAACCAACAAAAAACTCATTTTGCACATGTTTAAAAATAAACATTAAAATCATATCATTCAAGCCGCGTAGTTTTGTATTTCTTTAATTGTGTGAAGCTTGTGAAACAATTTCGTTTAAGAAATGCGATAAACATATCTATATTCGTTTTCCATTAACAGGCATATATCCAGTTGATTGACAGTCGCATTCGGCTCATTAGTTAATGTGGACTCTAATGCAACAACGTTTGCGCATGCGATTCAAGAATAAAGCAAAAGATCATAGAATAATCATCTGTTTACCGTGAAATGGAATACAGTTTACAGAGGCTTAAATCAATTAGGACACCATCACTTTTGCTAAATGTCATATAAGATTAATGAGAAATCTGAAGATCAAAAACGATTTTCTGGCTGATTAAAGATCTCAACGTTGCATGTAACCCGATAGGTACCATTTCAAATGAATATCTTTGCTGCCCTAATTTATGTGCAAGTAACAAAAGATGAATCAGAACTCAAAAAGTAAACAAATCATTTTGAAGCTGATTAAAATCTATCGAATTTGCCTTAAAACCAATAGGTATCATTAGAAATTCCTCTGTTTGTCGCTGAGATTTTTTGTGCGGTTTAACAATAGCGCATGAGAATAGTTATAGCGCTGGACAAGTCGATACTGAAATACTTAATTTGATTTGGTTCTCGTTTACACGACGAGGTTTACATTATCATTTTTCATTGAAACAATACTTTAAATCTGTGGATTTGAAAGGAAATACGGTGACACATATTTCTGTTGTTGGTTTTTAATGCCAATAATAGTTCTACATAACTGACAGGAAATGCTCCAATATATAAAATTTCAGTTCACTAATGACTGTTCGCACAAGCACGATGGGACACTTGAAACAACACGGAAATCTTGACTGATTTATGATTATGATCAAACTATTTTAATTTCCGAAACTCCAAACATATGTTGATTTCCGATGATGACCTCGTTCTGTTAACAACCAACATAAACTGTCACATTTAACATGGATAGCAATACGATAGCTTAAATAAGATGAAAGTAGCTCTTTCTTCCGTGTATACATAAACGGCATACTTTTCAAAATAACATAAAATGCATGTTTCCTTATTTCTTGCTTGACCTTGGTTATTTGTTAGCGATTTGCACATGCGTTTTGGCAGAGAGTAAAATGTGTGGTAAAAACGCATTCTGATGTATGATTATGACTGTGTGCAACGGTTGTCAGTTTGCATGTCGCCGGTGCTAATGAATGGCTGAGTTGACATCGTTTGTCTTGCTTGGACAAAATCTGAAAATGCCTGCAAATGTTCTTCAAGGACCCAAGCTAGCTTAGTATTCATTAAGTTGATGGAATTTAAGTTGAGCATAAGTCAACTTCTGAATGCGTGTTTGAAAACCTACTTTGAAGTGTCATTATTACCAGTATCACTTTTATTATTATCATTATTATTATAATAATAATTATTATCATTATTATTATTAGTATTATAATAATTATTATTATTATCATTATTATTATTATTATTATTATTAATGTCACCATTATAATTATTATAATTATTATTATATTATTATATTATTTTTTTTTATTTTTTTTTTTTAATTATTATTATCATTATCATTATTATTATTATTATTATTATTATTATTATTATTATTATTATTATTATCATTAGTATCATTAGTATTATTATTATTATTAGTAGTAGTAGTAGTAGTAGTAGTAGTAGTAGTAGTAGTAGTAGTATTTTTTTTATCATCGCTATCATCATCATCATAATTATTACACTTTGACAAATATTGTAACGATCAAGATATCTCCTCACTTTACTTGTAACATATTTCTTGGTATTACGCCCATCCGCATTGTTACCATGTCGTCAAAACATTATAAATGTATATTGTTAGTTCTTCATTGATGTCATAGTTCAGTGCATACGTCAATCCTTCTTCCGTTACACTATTTTAATCCATGAAAAGTAGTCCCGTCCAACTTTTCGGTCGCACTTGTCCGGCAGTTGGGGCGAGTTTATTTCGTCAACAATAATTTGCAATCTACGCTTGTAAACCTGACTATTGAGTATTCATATGTTTTCCCGCTTGATCGTTGTGTTTGATCAGACGAAAACCGGACCAAAATTAATATTTTAAAGCAACATCAATGTTTGATGACGTCGGTGCTGTGACAAACGCATTCTGTTTATACTACTAACACATAAGGCACAGATTGGACGTACGTACACATGAATACAAATATGGCATTAAGATAAAGTAAAATAAGACTTAACATGGTTCCAGGACCGATGTTTTGCCGTTCCTAAGTGATAACTGTAGGACATTATTTACAATCATACAATTCCCTACTTCATTGTTTGGTTTATTTCAATGTTTTTCTTCTGACTTTCTCCATTCTAGTGTACACTGAACATATATTGGTTATTTTTTATATTCGTTTATTAACGCTATTTGATTTTGTTCTAAAGAAAGATGTACTTTTTAATATTTCACCTAAATGTGACACATAATAATACATTGCTTTTTTAATAAAAATAATACATTGATATTGAGCTTTTTAAATATGAGCAATGCTCTATAAAAATGGGGGAATAACCTATTTATGCAAAGTGGATTCTTCCATTCTTCTAAATTGGATCAATTTATTTCCACAATTAGGGATGTCTAGTATATGTTTTTCTATATTTAGAATATTTCTTACAGAAATTCCTTTAAGCAAACAGCGCAGACCCTGATGAGACGCCGCATCATGCGGCGTCTCATCTGGGTCTACGCTGTTTGCAAGGCCATTTTTTCTAGACGCTAGGCATAAATGGGTTAATGCATGTGCGTATGGTGCTTTTCCATTTTAGACTGTGAAGTCCGCACAGGCTTAACGATGACAACACTTTCCGTCTTAACAGAATTTTTGTTAAGTAGGGACTTCCTTAAACGAAAAATACCATCAACGCGAAAATGGTCGTTCCTGATTAATCTTTGCGAACAGTACAGCCTCATCTGGTACAAGATATTACGCACATGTATTAAACCCCCTTTCCTTGATCAAGGCTTATATTGACTCAGGGCGATCGATGTAGACCGTCATTATCAAATCACCTCTTTATTGGTCTGATGAAGAGCATGTTTTTCATTCCCCACCGGAAATTAATAAGCAAATAATCCAACGATAATTAATAATAATATAGTTGAATTCACAAGACTTATTGATTCTACGATACACACAATATTTTATGACAACTAATCCACGTGGATTAATTATCCGTCGGCTTCACTTCGTTTGATGTTGTTGTTGTTTTTTTGCTTATGCTTTGCGATCATTCTTCGAATGAGTTGACATTGCCGCTTGATAGATTAATACGGTCTGTGAGGTGTTCGGGCTATTCTCAAAGCGCAATTGTTATGGTTATTGTCAATCTTTTGATCTAGAAATCATGTCTGAGTCGTTTACTCCATCACTGTGACATCTAAATGAAACAGGTTAACTATAACTGTCTACATATATTAAAGTAATTAATTGCCAAAGGACCTCGGAGTCAAATTCAGTTAGAACATATTGTTGGCACTCAAAATGTATACGAATAAAAATGTTGACTTTGAATTTGATAAATTCGTATATATATTTATATATTTAAATATAAATATATAATTATATATTTTTATATGTATTTGTTTATATTTATATTTATATTTATATTTATATTAATATTTATGCATTTATGCATTTATGTCTTTATTTATTTATTTATTTATTTATTTATTTATTTATACATGAATATGCAATTTTTGTTTTTGTGTTCAACACATGGGCGTGTGGTCCCAACACAGTATTTTCCACGGAAGGATACAACGTACCGTATGGTAATATCCTTTCATCTTTGTAACGTGTTACTATAAAACAATACAATCACACATGAATATTAACATATGTTACAGGAAATGTATGTTCATTATCGACGACAGAAACATGGTCTTCATCAAACGAGCAACCGTGATGGCAACGAATGGGACGCCTGTGGTACATATGTAATAAAGCAAATTCGTAGATTGACAATACATTCGATAGGAGCAGGCTTTGATGAAAAATATGTTAAACAGTATTAATTTCTTCCATCGAAAGGGCACATGACAAGCGCTTGCTACGATACATAGTTATTTCATATATGCATGGCTGTCAGTTTTAATCCAAATTTATTTTCATGATTTTACCAAACGACCAAGCCTCGAGCCAATAACACTCTCATAAGCCTCTTAAGGATTTGCTTGCGCCTGTCTTCTTTAACGATCTATCATATTGGCGCGGATAATTCTTGCTACAAACATGTCATTAAATATACTTTATTTTCTGATCCATCATCAAAATGTCCGTCGCCATTCAAAGATTCTTTTTGCAGTGTATTTTAGTCACATCCGATCTCGACTTAGAATTAAGGACAGCAACATTATATGCCACACGCATTTGTTTGATTTACAGCAAATTATAAGATGAAACAAATTAGATATAGGGATATTTAAGACATCTCGTGAGAATACATAATGGGCATTCTAAAAGATCTTTCCAATTTTGACAATAATAAGAATGAATTACGATGAAATTACGAAAGAAAATAATTGAAATGGCGAAACACTGATGAAAAACACAAGACACCACAGAAAGAAGTGTGTCTTTAACGGACGAACATAACATCGTCCTTTTACAAATCAAACGAACAAGCTTGACAAAAAAACGTTGAAGTCAGCGTGCATTCAAACGCGATCTGAGCGTATCGTGAATGTTAAAGTCACAGAACAAAAAAAGAAAAGAAGAAAGAATTTAAACAATGGTGGTTCTTTACAGCTACGATATTACACCTGACAACTGCAAATCGATGAGGTGATCATTGATAATCAACCGAACAACAAAAGTAACTCCCTGGTTCCTTGCGTGCAAGATGAACATCGGGTCAAATCCTTTATGGAAAATATAAGGCTTGGAATCCGTGATAAGAATATAGCCCGTGATATAGACAAAGGCGGTTGTTGAAGTCAAACTTGTGTTTGTTTGCTAAGAGTTCCCGGTGCTAATTGTTACTTATGTTTTTCCTTCCTTGTCAATTTTAATGTTTCTCATTTCTCTTAAACGTGTATATGGCAAACAATTAAAATATCTTTTCTTCATCATGAGAAAAATTCATGTTCTTTCCCTATTGAACTACTATGAACGTTGCGGACTGCAAATCACATATTTTGATAGGTCAACACGATGGATGTTATTTACACATAATTGCAATTAAAGTCAGTTGGTTTCCAACCTTTACATGGTTTCTTTGAATACATTGAGAGTATTATAATGAGACATTTCCTTCAAATCAAACACATATTTCCATTCTGGCCAGATGTGCACTTTATTCACCCTTCTTTTGCTTTTTTTCTCATTACAAGTATTAATACGCTATAAGAGTTGTATCATGTTCTTTTATTTCTTATAATGTTGCGGAGAAAAAGAGATAACTAGAAAATGGCAAGGTGTCGTGTTCTTGTGAGATGCAGAACGTTTGTTTATCATACAAGGCTTTTGTGAGGAAAATACTAAAACTATCGGCTATACGACAGCCACCTACTTTCTCTTATTATTTTTTTTAAATGAAAATGGTGTCGTTTACTAAATTGTTAAAAAATAAGATGTACTTGAAAGAACCATAACGACGACGTTAGTTACGAGTAAATTTTCTAAGATCTTTATAGGAATATTTAATGTATTAGACCTATTATCTTACGTCATTCATGTCTATGAAGATGATGCTATATATTTGAGCCGCACACTTTGACAACCGGGCTTAACGCATATCGTAGAATATCGTCCCAGATTAACCTTTGGAGTCCGAACGAGCTAATCAAGGGCGACAATTCCGCTTTATTGACATTATTTATTGTCAAATAATTCTCTTCTAAACGAAAATGCAGGCTAGGTGGAAAGTATCGTCCCACATCAGACTGCGCGAGCTAATCTGGGACGATACTTTACGTACATGCATTAAACCCCGTTTTCCCAAAGCGAGGCTCCTATTTTATCGAAATTAAGCCATTTCCCATCCGACACAGTACCACGGCGGTATCAAAACTCGAACAAAAGGAAAACCAAATTTGGATAATTAACCATAGCCAAGATCGATCGCACCAAAATGTATGTTAACAGTAGCTAGAACATTAAAATGTAAACATAGCGATTGCGTCATACGGAACAAGCACACACCAAATTACGTCATATAGTGAGTATACGCGTTTAGATTTTGATTGCTTATCAGTATTGGCACACTCCATTATATTTACAGAGAAAATATAACAAACATACCCTACGTGTACCGTGAGTGAAGCTGAACTTAATAAAGACCTTTTTTAATCAGATTTGATCATACGGAATGCGAACAGGCTAAATTATTCCATCCTTGTTAATGCTAACGCCACATTTTACTTTATTAAAGAAACTCGTAATCCAGGAAATAAGTAAAGTACCTTAACAAAGATCAAATACACACATTATTGATTTAATAAATGCACGAAATAATTGATACGCAAATTCAAACCTATTAGTGGTAATATGAGGAAATGGATATCAGAGATAAAACGTAAGTCGGTCACAGTAGGCATTAAGATAGCAAACAGTTCCGATCAGATCAATGCTACTTCAAAACCTGAAATATGTCTTTTCAATCGTTGAAAAATATAAATGATGCATCGCTTTTTTCCACTTAAACTACACTACTTAAAGTAATGAGATTATGGTATTCGTAATTTAAAATATCCAGAATTAACTTCAATATTGAAAAAAAGTTATGACCAAGGTTAAAGTTTTGGGACAGAATGACAGACAGACACATACAATGGCAGACAGACAGGTCAAAAACAAAATACCCCCGATCATTCGATCGGGGGCATAAAAACAGTATTTATACATTCATTAATTCGTTCGTTCGTTTGTCCGCTCGATCGTATGTTCGTTTGATGGTTCTTTCGTTCGTTTGTTCCTTCATTTATTCTTTAATTCATTCATTCATTTAATTGTTCGGTCAATTGTTGACTCTAGCTCGCTCGTTCGTATGTTTATGCACTCATTCGTTTTACTTCTTTATTTTGCACTGAGCCTTTTCTGGATTTACTTATATCCTGTAAATTAAAATCTGTACTTGGTGAAAGGACACGCGTCAAACGGTTTTCTTCACCGAAATTATTATTGAAAAATGTCACATTCAATTCCGAAATCTGGCGAAGCGGTATTTGATAAACGCTATTCTTTCATGGTGATATTTTTCTCTCAACATCCAATCGTTCTGGCAAACCGTGTAACCTACTAGCAATATTTCATATCAATTCATATCTGTATCAATGTCCCTCCCGCTGAAGAATCTGGTTCACAATCAACATTAAAATGATCTATGCGAAATAAGAATGGTAATAATGCCGTTGGAAACCAGTAAAAAATGTTTGCGGGAACATTCAACAGAGTTGCTGTTGTTCCTTGGTTTTATTTCCTTCTTCGAGAAAGGTAGCATTATGTGTCGATTCCAAATTAATATTAATAACAATCAACAAAAACGTATATACTTGTATGCTTCAATAAAGACGTAATTTACTTTATTTCTTCCAAGCATAAAGATGGCCCAGTACGTTACTACACCAAATGTGCAGCAGATAAAGGGCACGTAATTCATCGTTACATGAGAATAATTATATAACAGGTTTTTGTATGCAGAATCTGTGAAAGTCGTTGTTATTATTTGATTTTAAAACCGCATTGGTATTTGGGTTTAAATATATTTTTTCTTGCCATGGTGTTTTACTGTATGGATAATTCCAAACTGTTTTAAACATAGTGTGTATAAAATCAACACTGAAAATGCTAATGTTCCAACTGCGAGAGAGTTGATATGCTGTGCAACGAAAAGTTTGATTGTGTGGGTGTGTTAAGGTAGTTTTCAAATATTTATAACAAAATGTGCAAACTTTTGATATATTTGATGAACAAATCAACGAATGCACACATGGCTTTGTTATTCTAATACTGTGCATTTAATTTCATTATCAGGTTTTGTCTACCGCTTACCGTTAATATGTAAATGGAAGTACACAATAATGACAATATACACAAGAAAATTTGACGAACGGGGGTGCGATTGGTCGATGATGTAAAGGTCAGTTTGATAAGCTCTTTTTGCATTAGGTAATCAACATAGTTACGTTGTGATCACATCTTACTTACCGATTTTGCATTTTGAAAACAACGCCCCTTTCAGATAGCAACGAATCCAAATGTATCTCTTATATTTATACATTACACAGTATTATCATTCAAACACTATATTACACTTAAAGTTAAGAATACTACATTACTTAGGGCTGGTCTTTATATCGACCCCCGAATATTTCACGAATGTCAAGTGTTGTATACTGATTCTATTATTGCTTCCTTTGCCTAGTAATCAGTTTTTCCGACATTCTAGTATTTTTCTGTATGAATTAATATCGGTTTTTAAACGCTTTAGAAACTGAAAATCAAAACTGGTAATGGGTCCCTGATTAATTGCAAATGAAATGGATCACCTACGCTGTTGGACTTAAAATCCTTTAAAAGGAGACATTTTTGTTACGGTATGACGGTTTAACCCCCTCCCGGAGATTGCTTAAGTTTTTTATACCTTCAAAATAAATCAATTTAAATGAAAACAACATGGTAAAATGGAAGTTAATACTGTCGCAAACACGTAAACAGCGTCAAATTATATTGGTTACTAATGAAAACGAATATTGTCATTGTATATACAAACTCCTAAAATAGAATAGATTTGACACTGCATCGACAAATCTCATCTATTCCATTCCATATGACTTCAATCGGCAAACAAACGAACAAATTGTAAATTACAGTAGCTGTATTTGTCTAGTGGTATCTTTATGGATTACGCGAGAATAAAGTGGAATTTGTAAACGGGCATAAATTGATATTTTATCTGGACCAAGTCAATTCGCTTGTGGTAGCAACCCCGTAACCTCATTAAAATTGTCGTAGCAATCAACTTTTGCGACAATGGCGTGTGGAAATATTAAACCATTCCACTTAATTATTTCTGGGCAATCAAAAATTGTTCCATCCGATGGTTTACTGTTTGTTCGACGTAATTATGTTTGTCAACAGATCAATTGCTGCAACAACGCAGACTGTGTACACTGACGCTGGTGGCTTCGACGACGACAATTATGACGCCGATGATAATGATGATGATGAGGAGGAGGAGGAGGAGGAGCAGGAGGAGGAGGAGGAGGAGGATAATGATGATAATGATAATACGTTGCGTTGTAAATGAAATTACAATAATTCACTCATTCAATAATTTAAAAATTTGGTTGAGAACAAACTACAAAATATTGTTAAACTCATAGAAACAGCCGCATGAAAAAACACATGTTTATAGACTAAATTAGAACAGAAAAAAACAAAGAACTCGTAAACGAATGACGCATGTGCAGATTGCATTTGTTTTGCGATTTCGGATATTTCCGGGTTTCTCAGTGTGATTCAAATTTGCATGGAGATCGACTCGTCGAAAACTTTTCAGTTCATGGGGAAACTCTGATTTTCTTCTGAAACAGCTGCTTGAAATATTGCATCTTAACATCTTTTATTTATGTGCCTTTGTGCACACATTACAGATAGTATTAACCTGCATTTTATTGCGTGAACTTAAAGATAATTCTTAAAAAAAACTGCACTGTATTTTTTTCTTTCTTTATCGAAAACAAATGGATGTGAACTTAAATTATATTTTTAATAATTTCCCCATTTTACATGGAATTAATTGTGGTATGCCCGTAATTACTATACGTTTTAATTAAATTATTCTTATTAAATAATTAATTTTGTTCGTGTCCGAAAATTTACATACAAAAATATTTCCAACACACAGGTGTCCAAACAATATACTAGTTTTGAAAATTAAGAGACACAAAAACATTCTTTCTTTAGTAAATAGACAATCAATTCATGTTTATGCTATGTAAAAAGTATTTCATCTATAAAATATTAACCGCAACTAAGATGCCGCCTGTTTCTGGTTTTTCTACAAACTCGTGTATTATTTCATCGGTCGTCATGACATTTAATTTCATACAGAAATGCAATATTAGCGATTTCGTCTCTAAAATCCACGCACAATTCGAACAGATCAGTCTGGATGTCAATCAAACATACAATCGCGGGGATTATCAGGGGCAGTTTATCTCAAGAATGTCGTTGGTAAATACGCGAAGTGCATTAGCGCAAAGTAGGGGACATTACCATTTATCCTGAGTCCACAATACAGGGGGTCGGTTTTCGAAAATATGACGTCATCACATCGCATGCAACAGCCACTTGACAATAGATTTAGACCACTTAACATCTCGTAAGGTATTTTTGAATGACTGCAACTATACGCGTAGTACGAGTATACGGACATTTTATCATATGTATAATTATTTGATTTGACCTCAAGAGATTTTGCTCTGTAAAAAGGTAACAGACAAGTATTCGCGATGTTCATTACCTACAATTAAACCGAGACGTACTTAAAGTGATATTATGCGCATCTAACAGTATAAGCTATGTTTATAGGTGTTTATCGCAACCGTTGTTTATTTTTGGTGTTTTCACTTCATACACACTTATATTTGTTAATGCAGCATCAACATACTTAAATAATATGCCGGAAAGAGAAAAATAATGCCTTTGAATATCAATCGTACTTTCGTTTTGACAACTGACGAGAGAATTGATTCGATGTACGATGTGAATCTAAATTAAAAATAAGTGCAGATTCGTTCATACGACACAAAGACACAATTTTGTTTTACGGATCATTTCGGCTTAGAGGACTGGGACAGTCATGTAAAATATCGAATATAATACAAATTTTGTATAAACAACTGGTAGCAAGATGATTTGTAGACAATTGGTCAGTTACCACATTTTAACTAACTCTTTTGATCTGTTTATTCTTTTCAGCTCAATTCAACAGTGAAAAATGCACACAATATCACTTTAAACTAATTACTTCCTTATATTTTAGCTAAGTTGGTAGATCGTTGGACTACAAATGCGAGGATCACGGGTTCGATCCTCGGCCCAGCCACAGCTGTGTGGGTATGGTTCATATCCTTTCTACGACCATTCTCTGTCTACCTCAAATTTTTATTGGGCAGGTCTCAGTAACTCGCGTAAGTATAAGCACTTTGTCCTGGTAAACAGCCAAACCAGGAAGATTGCGTTTGTTAAAGGGATCTTTTCACGCTTTGGTAAATTGACAAAATTGAAAAAAGTTGTTTCAGATTCGCAAAGTTTCGTTTTGGTTATGATATTTGTGAGGAAACAGTAATACTGAACATTTACCATGCTCTAATATAGCCATTATATGCATCTTTTGACGATTTTAAAACCTAAAAATTATAAAGCGTTGCAACGCGAAACGATTGAATAATTTGGAGAGTTCTGTTTTTGTCGTTAAATTTTGTGAAACTACGAAGATTGCTTATATAAGGTATAAAATACGTGCAGTATGTGTACTCGGCGGAATAGCTCAGTAGGTAAGAGCGTTTTTACTTCAGGACTCTGGCAGGACTCCAGGGGTCACTGGTTCGAAACCTGCTCCGGGCAATGTTCTTTTCCTTTTTTTTTTATTTTATTCTTGATTTTTTACTGGAGCTTTTACGATCCAATGTTTACATTTATCAATATAAAGCATTTAATGAATAAGTTAAAAAATGCCAAAATCTGTGAAAAGGCCCCTTTAATGGAGCGCCGTGAAATGACTGAAATACTTTGAAAATCGGCGAAAAACACCAACTAAACAAACAAACATTTATCGCGGTAAACACAATATTTGCGATATCGCTAATAAGAAGCCTATACTAACACATATAATTTGCTAAAAATTATGCGATCAAGTGCATGCTTTAATGCAAACACATTTCTAGTAAACGACTGTATTATCGAGTCGTTAAGTGAATTTCAGATTTTACGAACAGCCACTTAGTGACGCACAATATGACTGCAATATTTGAAATAATTAATATCCACACTACAGGTATTACAGTAAATATCAGCAAGCTTCCCTTTATATGGATGGTTAATTAATTACCGTAAGTCTAGCTCGTAAATGAGCCTTCACCAGCGCAGCAGTATCAGAATACAATGACATTATGGTCACAATACCTTGGATAACATTGGACAACAATGCGACAAAGTGGGTTTATTATACGGTCATGGTGATGAAAATACTGATGACGCAGTACAACAACATTCGCCTAAAGAATGTAATGTGCGATGTTGTATTCGTTTCTTTTTGAAGACAAAACTACGACGCAGACAATTATTAAGATTGTTGGAAGTGGTAGAGGTGGTGGTTGTGGTGGTGGTGATTGTGGTGGTGGTTGTGGTAGTGGTGATGGAGGTGACGGCCGCGATGGTGGTGATGGTGGTGGCGGCATTGGTGGTGGTTTGAACGTTGTTGTTGTTGGTGGTGGTGGTGGTGGTGGTGGTGATGCGGGTGCTAGTGGTGCTAGATAAAATGATGATGATGTGATGAGGAGGATACGTTTCGATACTAGCTGGTGATACGTTTTGTTATTAATTTGTGATTGAATGTCACATAAAGCACAAAGCACAAACGTCAGGTTGCTAAGAAATGACAAAAACAACGCAAAACACGAATTTGGATTTAATTTGCACCGAGACATTAGTAAACCTTGTAACGTTTTGAAATCCAATGAGGCATAAAAGCTTTTAAGATCGCCCTTCAAACATGACAAATCGCTACGCAAATAACACCAATTGTTAAATCATTTAACCATACACGTCTTTAAGCACATTGCACAATTCATGCGTCAAGCGAGCCACTGAGGGGTTTGTCGGTGGCCAAATGTGCGCACCATTTACGTAAACTTGGCAATAACATAGATGTGGACTGAATTCGGTCAGAGTGAATTAAAGGGACTTGTTTACCCGAATGGCAAAGAAATTGCTGTATAAATTCAAAAGAGAATTTCATAAAATGTCCAATCAAGCGAAACAACCCCCAAGAATAAGAAAACTATTTAAGAATATAGTGTTTTGCATTGATAATTACTTTAATAATAGAAATAGATACAATATTTATTGGGATAACATTTTCTGAAGGTTTTGCTTGATATGATAATTGTTACAATTTAATTAAATAATATAGTTTTGTTTTTAAATAAACCAGAAAATGACAATTTTCAAAACATAATACAACATGTTAACAAGTTCCTTTAAAACCGTAGTGCAATTGCATTAACAATGTATATCTTGCGATTATTTACGTATTGTGGGAAAGAATACATCAATGCGCTACGTTATTTTCTGAGCGAATTCGGCCTACCAAATTCCGACTGAAGGCCAAAGACGGATGCTTTTGTAGGGTAACGAACGAACGAACACAGCGAACGTCATTTGTGAACAGACAATATAAATATTGATACAAATGTACAAAATATTAGTTAGTGTATCTGTATTCCCATCAATTGATAAGTGTTTAATGATTGTATTCAGAACGCGCAACAGCATTCGCACGCTATTCTTCTATTTGAATTGTATGTTGGTTCAACGATAACAAACCGCTTCTCATAAGTTTAATGGTCATAAACAGCTTTAAAACACGCATAATGTTATAGTAAAATGAACGTTTTATCCCACATCTAAATGATTTAATATAGCCTTTAAAAATGAAAACAAGTCAGTTTGGAATAATGTGAAATTATTATAATTATGCTCGCTAGCTGTACCTTATTAAATTTGAGATAATAACTCGAGAACTAAAGACTTTTTTGACAATTAAAAGTTATTTTTTTCTCTAAATAAGTACATGCATTTTGTTTCTTAATGAATTAACTACATGAAGTTTGATTGAAATGGATGAAGTACATATAGTACTACATGAAAACATTTTAAAAGTCTACCGATTTTTTTTTTCATTCCATATTTAGTAACATAATACTTTTTATTTGGCCCCATAAATGTTTTCCATTCACAATGACATCAATCGATTTCGTTTTCGCTTCTTACAAGATATACGACCGGTTTATTGCACAGAAACTCTGTTACCCAAACACTCCAATACATCAAACATGCTGATCGTTACATTCTGTGGTGTATATATTTGTAGCGGAAATTGCCCCAATTCATATCTGTAATGTCGGAATATGAAAAAAAATGTGATTTAAACAACGAATAGGTAAAAAAAGGCCTTTGAAATGGTATTCAAATCCAAAAATGCGTTTTCGTAAGCATTTTAATCAAGTGTTTAATTCCACAAGGGAATACATTAACTTAGTCTTTATTCCGAGGGAGGAAATGGTTGGAATATGTTGTATGTTTGTAAAAAATATATAATTTGAATAGTCATTTGTATGAGGACTGAAACACATTCATCTACCCCAAAAATCAGTGTAAATACATTTCCCTGTGTGAAAGTTTTACTGGCAGTGAGCCTGGGCAAATTATTTTGTGAAAACGATGGATTGGTGGGTTTGAATCAATGCGTAGACAGTAATATCTATGATATACGATAATATAAACCATTAACAGACGCCTGGGGTTGGAAGATTAAAATCGCATACCGGAAAACTAGCTGAAACTTGCGAAGCCGTTTAAAATCTCATTAGTATCCACACACATGGATAATTCATGAACGTTGTGAACTACACACAGTCACCACAATACTAGAAATAATAGTCATAATTGTATGAGTCGTGTTCTAAGAAAAATGGACATAATGCATGTGCGTAAAATGCCGTCCCAGATAAGCCTGTGCAGTCCGGACAGGCTAATCAGGGACGACAATTTCCGCTTTTATGACATATTTCGTTTAAATGAAGTCTCTTCTTAGCAAAAATCTAATTAAGGCGAAAAGGGTCGTCCCTGATTAGCATGTGCGGACTGCACAGGCTGATCTGGGACGAAACTTTACGCACATGCATTATGCCCAGTTTTCTCAGAACACGACTCATATATTACCATTCAACACTGTATGCATTTTAATTCTTTGCTATGGACTGTTTAATTAACGTAATGGTCAATGTATTTCAATATGGGAAGATTGCGAAACGGAGTATTGTGCTCAGATATTGTAATATTTTATGAATAAAATATACTTTGTCAATAATATGGTGCTTTGCATGAAAACATTGGGACACAATGTATCATTATGTTTTGAAATTCACCTTCCTGAAAGGATAATGTTAAGAACAGGCCATGTTCCATAATTCTACAAAATTAAAATTACCATCTCTGTTTTCTTTGTGTTCTTAATTCTGAAATATTTTAAACATAAATTGTTTTCAACTCACTCCATAACAAAATAGAAGATCGGCGTTAATTAATGACACTCTCTATTAGTGGACATTTTTCCCATACAAAATAAAGGACGTGCTTTAAAACAATTATACATATGAGCCTCGCGCTGTACAAAGGGGAATTAATACATGTGCAGCCACACAGGCTTATCAGGGACGACACTTTCCGCTGAAACATGATTTTCGTCAGGAACAGTCTTCCTTTAAAAGTAAAATTCAATATAAACGGATTGTGTCGTCCCTGATTAGCCTTTACAAACTGCACAGGCTAATCTAGGACGATACTTTACGCACATGCATTAAATCCCCTTTTCACAGAACGCGGCCCATATATTAAAGTACTACTCGATGTGAAAATGTGTGTCATAATTCGGGCTGAACAGGTCAAGATCTCATTTTACTACACCTCTAGACTTTCAGATTTTGCAATAACACAATCAGTCACTGAATTAATTGCATTTTCCCACGACT
Source organism: Dreissena polymorpha (assembly GCF_020536995.1). Taxonomy (NCBI): domain Eukaryota; kingdom Metazoa; phylum Mollusca; class Bivalvia; order Myida; family Dreissenidae; genus Dreissena; species Dreissena polymorpha. The sequence continues at coordinate 123,074,693 of NC_068356.1, read as the reverse complement.
CTTTCAAACTTGGTCATGGCACCAGCCATCAAATGTTACGGAGCGATATAAAATACGATCGTAAATCCCTTCTTAAATCAGTTTTACGGTATGTTCCGGGGTTTATTATATTTACATTATGGTAGCACGTTCAGACTTTTTTGATAGCCGATAAAGAAGGATATTTTCTTACCACAGCTGGTAAAAACCTGTCAGCATTTGACCTACTTGGACAAAAAAAGTGTGTTTTGTTTGTGCTGGGGTTTCGAGGTCTTTGTTAACAAAATAATTCTGACCGGACCACATTGTTATTGTTGCTACACGGTAAATACTTCACCTCGTGGTTTTTTATGCTTACGGGCTCTTCAGTTTTAATCGAATGGATCTGGATATTAACCCATTTATGCCTAGCGTCTAGAAAAAAGGCCTTGGCAAACAGCGTAGACCCAGATGGGACGCCGCATGATGCGGCGTCTAATCTGAGTCTGCGCTGTTTGCTTAAAATAATTTATGTAAGAAATAATAAATATACTAAACATCCCTAATTTTGGAAATAAATTGATCCAATTTGGAAGGATGGGAGAGTCCACTAGGCATAAATGGATTAAAATACACGTCTACATCCAACTAGTCCAAATTTTTGACGCTCTTAAATATTAAGCTACTTTTTATATGGGTAATATTTGGAGCAATTTAGCCCATATAAAAAGTATCTCTAAATTCTTCGCGCGTCTTATAAATGAGACTAACAGACAACAAGAGCCGGTGAAACGATATTGACAATGAGTAGGAAACGAACATAGCACTTTTAGACAACAAGATTTTAGTTTGTTTCGATTATTCAACGAATTGAACAGAATTTTAAATATAAGGATAGGGTCCATGTGTATTTCTTACAAACAGTAAACATACAAACACGCATTTTGGAAACACCATTTATTCACTTCAGGACTGTTAAATTGTCTTAAATAGTTTTCAAAATCGTAAGAGATAATACCTTTCTTTTCAGTCCATAATGGAACTTCTTCCGAATTAATCTAACGGTATTCCAGATTAACCGGTATCTAACAAGATTACATTAGCAACATATTCTGCCATGTAGCTGCTTTACGTCACGTGTGTGTTTGGCTGACTGTAATCATAACAACCAACCATTGAGGATGAAAACATATGCCATTTTGCCACCCATGTTCCTATAAAAACTATTTACGAAAATTAAACAACAAACACAATCGATATTGGAGCATTAACCCATTTATGCCCAGTGTCTAGAGAAAGGCCTTGGCAAACAGCGTAGACCCAGATGAGACGCCGCATGATGCGTCTCATCAGGGTCTGCGCTGTTTGCTTAAAGGAATTTCTGTAAGAAATATTCTAAATATAGAAATATATATACTGGACACCCCAAATTTTGGAAATAAATTGATCCAATTTAGAAGGATGGGAGAGTCCTCTAGGCATAAATGGGTTAAACATGTAACCATATGTCGCACTATTGTCTTGAGTCCCTTTATTAAGAACTTGGACATCATCAATAGCATTATATATAGTAATCGTGCGTAGAAAGCATGCCAGTAATAGTATATCCAAGAGAAACACGAACATTCTGAAATCTCAATAATACCTTACAAGAAGGTACAATTACTGAGTTTCAGTGCAATCACCATGTGGTTGGCTTAACGACCATGTTTAATACTTGAATAATGCCTCTTTACGAACCACGTCGTTAACCTGTGCCCAGCTGCGACATAATACCAACATAGCATACACTGCCGCGAACATGAGGATGTGGGAAGTGATTAGAATACATGTATAATTATATTCTTCAACTTCTCTGCGATACTCGGCGATTTAAGGTGCACGTATTTACATATAATATAAATGTCGTACCAGCCATTATGTGTACATTTATTACAGGAAATGTCAAAAATGTACGTGTTGCTATGTATTATATGGTTACACTGTCGTAGAAGTATACAATATATACATTTGCAAACTGCGGTGAAAAAAACACGATTGGAAGCCAACAAACACATGATACAAAACGCTTCAAAGCCTTTGTGCATATACAAACAAGTAAACAGGACAAATAAACAGAGATCTTAAATTATTAATTACCGCGTTGTCCAGAATAAATCCAGCGCCATTATGTTCAATCGTTTGGTATTTAAAACCAGTTTTTTTTTTGTATTGTTCATTAGATTTTTTTATTTCCGTCATTTTACGGTGGTCAGTTTACCAACTCGCACTTGCCTGATAGTGCTGGTTAAAGAATACTAAGTGCACTTATACAAGTCAGTAACTGCACTTGAAAATGGATGCGTTAGTTGGGACAAAGAAGGCATGGAAATGAATATACGGACGTGCACATGTAACTGATTGTCGTTTATTGACAATTCAAATATATTAATTAAAGACATAACAAAGACCAAAATCATCATGGACTTGACGTATATCGGTATGTTATATTCAGAATGGGAGTGTAAGGTATGTGATTACAAAAAACTGTTAAAATTTTAGAAGACAAAGACGAAAATCTATCACTTTTATCCTAAATCAAAGCAAACGAGGCTTAAAGGGGCCTTTTCACGTTTTGGTAATTGACAACATTAAAAAAGTTGTTTCAGATTCGCAAATTTTCGTTTTAGTTATGACATTTGTGAGGAAAAATAAATACTGAACATTTACCATGCTCTAAAATATCCATTATTTGCATCTTTTGACGGTTTGAAAACCTGAAAATTATAAAGCGTTGCAACGCGAAACGATTTAATAATTTGGAAAGTTCTGTTGCTGTCGTTATACGTTGTGAAACTACGAGGATTGCTTATATAAAGTATAAACATACATCTCTAATAAACATGAGCACGGATGGCCGAGTGGTCTAAGTGGAAGTTTTTTTAACTCCATGACCCCAGGTGTCATTGGTTCGAGCCCAGTTGAGGATCTTTTTTTTCAATCGTATTCGTGTTTGTTTACTGGAGATATTTAGGTCCAATGTTTAAATATATCAATATAAAGCATTTTATGACAAACTTCAATACATGCCAAAATCTGTGAAAAGGCCCCTTTAATGCGTTACAGATGTGAACCGAAACTGAGCCGCGCTCAAGGAAAACAGGGCTTAATGCACATGCGTTTAGTGTCGTCACAGATTAGCATGTGCGGTCCACACAGGCTAATCATGGACGATACTTTCCGATTCTGGTATATTTTGGTTAAAGGAAGTCTCATTTTGGCGGTGATTCAGTTTAGGGCGCGTTTCGCCTATGGTAAGCATGTGCAGACGACGACACTATTCGTCTATGCATTGAACCCCGTTTCACTGAGCGTATCTCATAGTCATTACTTACATCGTCGATTAAAACTCCCCAGGGACTGTTCGAGTTACACTAACTAGCGATGAATACCAGTAAAAGATAATACGATCTAATATTAAAAAAGCAACCAATCGCCACCATATTCAGTTAATTGTTGGAATGATGCAGTTCTTTTATCAATAAAATATCACTTGGTCGCCAATCGCGGGAGTTTTAACAAGTTGTACACATTGTTCACTGACAAGTGTGTAATGCATGTCAGTAAATAATAACGTATACTAAAAGCTGTATGAAATTAAAGCGATGAAGTATATGAGATCATCGTAATACAAAATGAAACCTTAAACCGGGCGTCGTAATCGATCGAGTTTGGTCTGTCGATGACCTGCGCTTTCTCTACTGTTTATGAACGAAACGAAATGAAATTACGATACCGAAGTGTATACATGCCATCTAGAAAGCTCGCTGTAGTCCTATTCTGTGCCGAAGGCCTCGCGACATTAATTGTATGGTTAAAGGGCTTCGCGACATTTATGTAATTGGTTGAAAAATGAATTATTGATGTTGAAGGTACAGAGTTGTCGATGCTTTGTATAAACAGTCACGATTGTTACTCTGAATAGTGTTTCCTGTTATAAATACGCAGACTGTGTTGTTAATTATGCCACAAGTGGTACAAAAAATGCATTTTATCAAGAATCATACCATCACCTCTTTTAAACTTAAGTACATGTATTACATTTTGCACAAACTTTTTGACTTTTCTGTATGTTGAATATTGTCTTTTACGAACAGTTTCTGGATATTTTCATCAAACCAGCCTTATATGCCACCCATGACCTTAAAAGTGGTGATATTATAACAGTCAATGTATATTGTATATCCACTAAGAAATTAAAAAAATATCGTCCCACTATACGGACAGAAGGGCATGCATGCATGAACTATCAAAAAGGCCCAAAATGACATATTAAAAGAGAAGATCCGGTCTCGTGCTACCAATGTCAGGGCACACATGCTGCAGATAGTTATCTACCCAGAGTGTTACAAAGCCAGTATAGATACATCTATACCAGTGAGAGACATACCTTGTAGGCATCAGGAATGTTGACCACCTCCCCCGTCTTCGCAACGTACCCGATGATACCCGTGCCCCAGGGTACGCGGATTTCCTCTTTCCCGTGCGACAGCTCCTCAAGGGATGCATGTCCGTTCACATCAAACAGTTTAGCGACGAGAAACCTCTCGTTGGTTCCTTTCCCTTGCACGAGAAAAAGCGAGCAACGGTCCGCGTTCAGTAACGTGCAGCAGTTGTTGAGAATCTTGTAGCATAGACTCTTAACATCCAAATCGTTACAGATATCCATCACTAGTTCGTACATTAGCTCCTTTTCGTCCAAGTCCTTCAGCTCGGTGCGAGATTTGCTGAACAAGCGAATCTGTGAGGGCGACTGCGCCGACGTCGGCGAGGGGCTCAGGAAGGTTTGAACCCCTTCAACCGTGCTCAGCATAGGGTTAAGGATTCCGCCCTTTTCGAACTCCTGCGCCGATATCTTGCGGACGGGCGTGTTGGCGCCGGAGTTGTTCCGCGAGTTGTTCTTTGAGCCATTCGAGGAGTTCCCGTCGGGATGGGTCAGGCCGGCTGCCGTGTGCTTAATGGCGTGCGCGATCAGCCACCCGTCAATCATACTCCGCTTCGCCTTTCGAGCGAAGTAGTCGTGCACAAAGTCCGGATGGTCGTCGAGCCATTTTTCAGTCCTGTCATACTCCTCGCGCTTGGCGGGCGACAGTGGGTCCATTTCCGGTGCCGACGCGGTCTCCGCCATGCCGACATTAGCCCCTTTGCTCTGCGAGCGTTTGAAGAGCAATCGAGGGCGATACGGTCTCCTTTGCCGTCCCTGGTAGTGTGTAGACTCCAGTTTTGCGATGGACACCGTTTAACCGCGGCCCGCGGTTTGATAGTGTATTTGTAAAGGCAATTAACCGAAACAGAGCAAACAAAATCGATTTTGAAATACCTGTAAACTGGACGTACAATAGCGCAGTACACTTATGAGCATTGTTATATCCGATATACTCTCGCAATACCCTTATTGTTGTCCTGTATTGTTGTCACGCGATTTAACAATTTAAATCCGCATTACTCCAAGGTTACCTTTACGTGACGCAAGCACTCGCACAACACTATGTAAACTACAATACCGAATACATAAAACATGTTAATCCATCGACTTCCAATATATTAAGTTTCGCTTCTAATATATCCAAGTTCAAATAAGCCCATGTGTTATTTGTATTAAACGCACGCACGCGTTCTACATTATAGATAATCAACTTCCGCGAGCAATTTAAACGCTGAACGAATTACGACAGAGAAAAAAAATCTGGCACAACCCATAAAACAATGTATGCTTTACGTTTAAGGCGCTTTCGTTTCGTGCGCGCGTGTGATGATAAATAATGTAAAACCTCGCGATTAAAGGCGGTCACTGGTCCGTTTAGAAGGCAAACCCGAGCTCTGTACACATGTCTACTACGTCATCCGCGATGTGAGCGATTTAAATAGTGTAAACATTAAGCCCGTTCCATCACCAAGCGAGTCCAATAACGCATCTATTCCTCGTGGATCGCGATATATCACACTCGATGTTGAGCTGAGATGGAGAGACAATGCATAATGCAGATAAAGCCCCATTAGCCGGTGGTATATGCTACTGACGTTGTGTGGTATTTCCGAGATTTCAAGCCTGTAAGAAGCGGTAGGCGCTTACTGTTGTAGCGTCCCTCGTACGAAACCCGCGTTTTGATTGATGAGACGTGTCCTGGAAAAGGAAGTGTATAAAAATATATAAACGTATGAATGTTACAATGAAATAACTAAAATGGCGGATGTCTTTTCTAGTACACGTGGTAACATACGGGGTCCATAGTCAACTGTTTCATAAGGTTTATTTGTCGGATCCTCAAATAATGCAGCAACTGGCATTGAAGGACTATAAACTGAGAAACAGCATTATGCACATCCGTAATATCATTTTACACACAACTGTAATAAGCATGATCTCGTAGTATGCACGACATTTATATCGTTTTACACACAACTATACTGCAATTAGCATGATTTCGTTTGTCACATATCTATTATGAAGAATGTGAAATTGACACTTAATTGTGAAAATACATTATTCTTTGGGATCCCAGAATATTTCACTTTCACGTTCGCATTAGTAGCTTTTCCCTCTTGTTTGCAGTACTGAACACTAGATGAATACTTAATATCTTAGTTTCTGGTCGTCAAACGTAGTGTTGATATTAAAGTAATCATATTGCGTTTTACTTTTTCACTCTATGTTTAAAGGGATCTTTTCACAGTTTGGTAAATTGACAAAATTGAATAAAGTTGTTTTAGATTCGCAAATTTTCGTTTTAGTTATGATATTTGTGAGGATCAGTATTACTGAACATTTACCATAGTCCAATATAGCCATTATATGTATCTTTTGACGATTTGAAAACCTAAAAATTATAAAGCGTTGCAACGCGAAACGGTTGAATAATTTGGAGTGTTCTGTTGTTGTCGTTTAAATTTACGAAACTACGAAGATTGCTTATAGAAGGTATAAAATACTTTATGTGTAATTCTGGCGGAATAGCCGAGAGGGCTAATGCGTGTTTACTTCAGACTAACTCCTGGACTCCGGTGGTCACTGGTTCAAGCCCTGGTACCGGCTACTTTTTTTTTCCTTTTTTTTATTTTTTTTTCTCGATTTTTTACTGGAGCTTTTAAGATCCAATGTTTACATTTATCAATATAAAGCATTTAATGACAAACTTCAAAATATGCCAAAATCTGTGAAAAGGCCCCTTTAAATCCTCCCACCTTTTTGGTGTTTTTTCCGCTTTTCACTGGATATTTGTTTAGGAAAGACTACTATTAAAATGAAAATTACATAAAAGCGTCCATGTGAACTGCCAACTGCACATGCTAATCTGTGATGGCACTTTACGCAGATGTATTAAGCCCAGTTTTTCCAGAACGACGCTCACTAGTGTATATGAAAAGAGCGGTGTTGTATGCATTGCAAAGTATTGAATTGACATTCGGTCACTTGCCGTTAAGGGGCCTTTTCACGTTTTGGCAAATTGACCAAACAAATTAAAAAATGTTCATAATCGCAAATGTTCGTTGTAGTTATGATATTTGTGAGTAAAAACAGTAATACTGAACGTTTACCATGCTCTAGAATATCCATTATTAGCATTGTTCGACGATTTAAAAACCTGAAAATTATAAAGCGTTGCAACGCGAAATGATTTAATAATTTGGAGAGTTTTCTTGCTGACCTTAAATTGTGTGACACTACAGGGATAGCTTATATAACGTATAAAATACAACAGTCATGTGTGAGAACTGATGGCCGAGTTGTGTGAGCGATAGGCTTTTAATCCAGGGGTCAGTGGTTCGAGCCCAGTTGAGAGTTACTTTTTTTTACTTTCTTTAATTTTATTCTTGTTTTTTTTTTCTAGAGCTTTTTACATCCAATGTTAACAATTATCAATATAAAGCTCTTAATGACAAACTTTCAATACATGCAAACATCTGTGAAAAGGCCCCTTTAAGAAAATTAATCCTTTGACTGAGTTTTATTGTTTCTGTATATTTTACTCTCTGAACGGAAATACGTGTACATTGTCAAGCAAATCTCGTATATCTAATCGGGTAGTGTACATTTTACAAATTGAACTAGACTTGACAGTTCGTCACATTAGAGATATGAGCCTTGTTCTGAGAAAACTGGGCTTAATGCATGTGCGTAAAGTGTCATCCCAGATTAGCCTGTGCAGTCCGCACAGGCTAATCAGGGACGACACTTTCCGCCTAAACTTGATTTTCGGTAAGGAGGGACTTCCTTGAAACTAAAAATACCATAAAAAAGGACGAAAGGGTCGTGCCAGATTAACATAGCACGGCCCATATAGTGTTTTATGGTGTCAGACTACAGCGCTATCAATCAGTGTAATTATATCAAGAATGGAGTTAACTGTAACGTATGTGCATACCATCAAACAAAGCGCTGACATGTGAACATGATTAATTACAGATTCGAAAACATGTGTTAACTGATTTGGAATAAACAAAAAAAAAACTTTCACTTGTTATGTATCTCAATAATTTTGAGATATTTTCTTAATAATTTAACTTGACAGCTCATTAGAAAAATACTATTTATGTGTTCGTTTCCACTTTCATCTCCAAGACAGATATAGAGAAGGTCGGCTAGATTTTATTTTCGTTAACAAAATCCACATACGCACGATATTCCCCACTTTAATAAAGATATTAAATGTCATAAATCTTCCAAATAATTAGTCGTCAATCTCTCTTTATAAAACAAACAATATTTCAAACACGATCAAATGTTGCATAAAAAAAATAAAACCATCAACTTGAAGTACAGGTTCGGCACAAAAGATAAGGCTATGTCGTTTTAGTGAAAACCAATAATTTGAACTCAATTAACTAGAAAAAAAACATTGACCTGTTTATATAGGTAAATTGTCCGAGGATTTTAAGACAATCAATTTTTATATGAAACAATTTGCTACCAATAACAATGAAACTAAATGTTGTTCCACACAATACTTGATTGACCAGTTAGTATCTATACTGATACCTTTGTTCTGAAAGCAATTATTTTCAATCAAACAGTCAATATGATTGTTCTCTCGGTTGATTTAATTGAATTCCTAGGGTTAAACATTCGACATGCCAATTGCAATTGTCATGATTATTTAAGTCAGGGATTAGAGAAGAGATTGCATGTATGTGTGCCATGCAATGAGCTGTTGTTGTAAATGAAAGTAAAATCAACAGTTAAACAAAACATTTCATTAGTCCGTGACACGCAAATTATACGGGTTTTGGAAATGAATATAAACGTCAAGGTTTAAAACAAAACACTGCATTTGTGAGTAGCTAGCAAAATTAACGATTGTTGAAAATGAAATGAGGGTCTGTGATTTACAAACAAACGATATTATGTGTCAGTGGCAGGCAAACTGTCAATACATAAACATATCTGAATGATTTAGTGGAATAATTTAATCATACATCTGCGCACGGTTTGCTTCGAGATAGTTGTTGTGCGTAAGCAACATAAATACTGTTCTGGTTGAGGCTTTATCGTTGTATGCATGGTTTATTTTGAAGATATGATGTATTTCGTGAATAATTTAAGGTGTATGTTTCTGGTATAATTATTGGCAAAGCTAACAAAAATGAGTTTTTTTTTTAACTCTGATTTCTTTAAACAAAGACTTGAGCTTGACTTGAGAACGTGAAACACATCAATTTCCATTATCAGACAGGTTAAAGACATATTTTGTTGATCGAGTCAGTTCCCTTGATTTTGCAATAACTAATTGTCATCTATCTTCCTTGGTTATAGCGAAGGAATAAGTTCATAATGCAATATTTGATGGTGCCAACTCCATACGGTATACAGTGGAATAATTTTTCCAATTTTAGAGAGTATATATGAAGGCCCGTAGCCAGGGTTTTGAGAAAGGGAATGCGAATTTTCCCATTAACGATTGTTATTGAGCAACGAAGTGGCGAAGGGGGTAGGTGCGGAAAGGAGGGCCCCTCCTGCAATCGTGGGGTTTGGAGGTCTTCTCCTAAGAAAAATTTGAAAATGAAACGTAAAGTCCTGCGTTCTGGTGCCTTTTTATCTGTATTTAGAGACTGAAGTTATAGAGCAATTTTATATGAAATTTCACTTTAATTGACCATAATCATGCAGTGACTAATCGAAATGAATATTATAGAACATACATGTATTCTCCACTGCCGTTTTTCAATTAATGCCTTTTTCGATCAGTCACGGAAATAATATTTTATACGGTGTTTTACCCGACACTAGTATGTGCGCACACACTTTATTTACATATGCAACAACAAATTACAAATTAGTTATCTTTTTCTAAACCAATTTCAGAAACATATAACAAATAAGGCTTCACAAAGGTACTATAACCACAAACTACTGGCCCTATGGTCTCAAAGTCCTTAACAATGTTTACCAGGGCGTTGAAGAAAAAAGATGGACGTATTTGCCCATTATGATTTAGATCCGTCATATTTAATGAACATTAAACGTTAACGTCCACCTGATCATAAATTTTTTACGTTTTAAATTCATAATAACAACTGTTTAAGAGTAGGACATATTTCCTAGTGTCAAGTTTGACATAATTAAAACATTGTAGAAAGTTCTGGATGTGGAGCAGAACTGATGCCATTAAGTGTTGGTAAACTACACAAAAAAGCTACATTGCATTGTAACAATTATTTGTTTTCTTGCCATACCTCAAAAAAGAGAATCCTGTCTTGAGCATAGCTGATATTATTTTGCTGTAAAATCCTTTAGGTAATCCGAAAATGGTTGTACGGGGATATAACAAAATGACAACGCAGTCTTTCGAAAATGCTGTGCACAATGTGTTTTTGTTATAAATTGTGGTATAATGCAAAACTATTAACCAGCGACTTATTATTCTTCGGCAATAGTCGACAGGGCGTCCTTTGATTTCAGTCATTTTCGGAAGCTGGCATAATATTCCGTTAATAATCATCTAAAATGTGCTTTCTTTTTATAAGATTATTTATTTAAGTTATTCAAAATGTTTTTTCCAGCCATTTAGATGTTTGTCGAAAAAGGGTATTGGACTGGGATTTCAACCCAAAATTAGTAGGCTTCATCATTACGTTATGATATCTTTTACAGTTTTTTTCTCGTCAAAAATGTTGGGTGCGAATTTCGATTCTAAAAAAATGTTATGTATGGGTCCGAAAGTGTTTGGTACGAATGGAATATATACTTTTCTGCAGGCTTTGTACGAATGATTGTGTGTTGAATTTAACACTTAATCCACATCTGCCATTACTTGTATTACTTGTATATATATTTTTTTTTCAAACGAATATATTATATATTATTTGCACTAACACCATGTTCTCAATTTAACACTTAATCCACATCTGCCATTACTTGTATTACTTGTATATATAAAATGTATATGTGTATAGGCTAAGAGCTTGTATAAGCTTTATCGCTGAAATAAATGTTGTTGTTGTTTGTTGTTGTTGTTGTATTTACGGTACGCTCGGCACGGACCGCGCTTTATTATAAATTTTCGTGTTTATACGATATATATTTCCACGAAGAGTCGCCTTTTAAAGGTCAATAAGTCCAAAGGGACTTTAAGCTAAATAATTTATTGATATTAGAACTTGCCGTATGCAAATGCAACTCGTTACGATTAGCATTTCTGGAGTACAATAGAAGTATCAGACAGACCTTTATTTGGTCGTAATGTCCTCGTAAACAGATTCGATTCCGCTTGAGGATCAACTAGACATCTGGAAATTGAACGTATGACGTCAGAGATCTGATGGTGACTTGAATTAGAAATATGTATCATGTTAGGTCTGGGTCAATAGCAGTAAATGTTCTTCTTTCAACAACATTGATGTGGTAAACGCAGCTTTTAATGTGCATAAATCACCAAATCGATGTAAATATTTCGTCATAGTCAAGTCGCATCCGTTCTTAAGAGAGGCTGGGACTACTTCCTAGTAAACTGTTTAAAATAGTATTTAACAATTTTCAATTGAAAACTTTCGAGTCCCCGAGTAGAATGTTTACTGGCGGTTATATAAAGATCAGTCGAGTCCCCGATAGGAATGTTTACTGGTGGTTATATAAAGATCAGTCGAGTCCCCGAGTAGAATGTTTACTGGTAGTTATATAAAGATCAGTAGTGTGCTGTCTTAGAAGGATTCGAACTCACATCCTCAAATTGGAAAGGCGGAAGCAATGTCCACCTCGATATTGTGAATTCAGTCTGTTCGAAACACGATACACATTGTGAGTCTGTTTGAAATATGATGCAATCGTTTTCTTTAAATGTGTTAGATGCACAATAGACTGCGAATCGAATCTGCTTGTTATAAAATACACATTATGACTTGAATATGCTTTTATTTTATACTTACATCGACTTGAAACTTTTCGCCACATGATATCCACATTTATTTGCTATATGATAATATCAGCGACTTCATTTGCTTCGTGACACTCACTGTGACTTAAACGCGTTTGTTATGTCATATTCATTGTAACTTGAAAATTTTTGCTTTGTGATACTCACTGCGACTCGAATCCGTTTGGTTTGTGATACTCTTGGTGATTTGGATCTGTTTGCTATGTGATAATCTGTATGATTTAAATCTGTTCGCTTTGTGATACTCTGTATGTTTTGAATCTATTTGCTATGTGATACTATTGTTGATTTGAATATGTTTGCTATGTGAAACTCTGTATGATTTGAATCTATTTGCTGTATGATACTCGATGATCTGTATGATATGAATCTGTTTGCTTTTTTATACTCTGTATGATTAGAATCTATTTGCTTTGCGATAGTCTTGGTGATTTGAATCTGTTTGCTTTGTGATACTCTGTATGATTTGAATCTATTTGCTATGTGATACTCTTGGTGATTTAAATACGTTTGCTATGTGATAATCTGTATGATTGATACTCTGTATGATTTGAATCTGTTTGCTATGTGATACTCTATATCATTTGAATCTATTTGCTGTATGATATTCTTGGTGATTTGAATATGTTTGATATGTGATACTCTGTATGATTTGAATCTATTTGCTGTATGATATTTTGCATGATTTGAATCTGTTTGCTCTGTGATACTCTACATCATATGAATCTACTTGCTGTATGATACTCTTGGTGATTTGAATATGTGTGCTATGTGATACTCTGTATGATTTGAATCTATTTGCTGTATGATACTCCTGGTGATTGAATCTGATTGCTATGTGATACTCTGTATGATTTAAAGCTATTTTCTGTATGATACTCTTAGTGATTTGAATCCGTTTGCTATGTGATACTCTGTATGATTTGAATCTATTTGCTGTATGATACTTCTGGTGATATGAATCTCTTTGCTATGTGATACTCTGTATGATTTAAATCTATTTGCTGTATGATACTCTGAATGATTTAAATCTATTTGCTGTATGATACTCTTGGTGATTTGAATCCGTTTGCTATGCGATACTCTGTATTATTTGAATCTTTTTGCTGTATGATACCCCTGGTGATTGAATATGATTGCTATGTGATACTATGTATGATTTAAATCTATTTGCTGTATGATACTCTGTATGATTTGAATCTGTTTGCTATGTGATACTCTGTATGATTTGAATCTATTTGCTGTATGATACTTCTGGTAATTTGAATCTGTTTGCTTTGTGATACTCTGTATCATTTGGATCTATTTGCTGTATGAAACTCTTGATGATTTGAATATGTTTGCTGTATGATACTCTGTATGATTTGAATCTGTTTGCTTTGTGATACTCTGTATGATTTAAATCTATTTGCTATATGATACTCTTGGTGATTTGAATCTGTTTGCTATGTGATACTCTGTATGATTTAAATCTATTTGCTGTATGATACTCTTGGTGATTTAAATCTGTTTGCTGTATGATACTCTGTATGATTTGAATGTGTTTGCTATGTGATACTCTGTATGATTTAAATCTATTTGCTGTATGATACTCTTGGTGATTTGAATCTATTTGCTATGTGATACTCTGTATGATTTAAATCTATTTTCTGTATGATACTCTTGGTGATTTGAATAGGTTTGCTGTATGAAACTCTGTATGATTTGAATCTGTTTGCTATGTGATACTCTGTATGATTTAAATCTATTTGCTATGATACTCTTGGTGATTTGAATATGTTTGCTGTATGATACTCTGTATGATTTGAATCTGTTTGCTATGTGATACTCTGTATGATTTAAATCTATTTGATGTATGATACTCTTGGTGATTTGAATCTGTTTGCTATGTGATACTCTGTATGATTGAAATCTATTTGCTGTATGATACTCTTGGTGATTTGAATATGTTTGCTATGTGATACTCTCTGTGATTTGAATCTGTTTGCTTTGTGATACTCTGTATGATTTGAAAAATCTATTTGCTATGTGATACTCTTGATGATTTAAATGTGTTTGCTATGTGATACTCTGTATGATTTGAATCTATTTTGCAGTATGATACTTCGTATGATTTGAATCTGTTTGCTATGTGATACTCTATATCATATGAATCTATTTGCTGTATGATACTCTTGGTGATTTGAATATGTGTGCTATGTGATACTCTGTATGTTTTGAATCTATTTGCTGTATGCTACTCGATCTGGTGATTGAATCTGATTGCTATGTGATACATTGTATCATTTGAATCTATTTGCTGTATGATACTTCTGGTGATATGAATCTGTTTGCTATGTGATACTCTGTATCACTTGAATCTATTTGCTTTATGATACTTCTGGTGATATGAATCTGTTTGCTATGTGATACTCTGTATGATTTGAATATGTTTGATACTCTTTTTCGTATGATGCTCACAGTGACAAAAATCAGTTTGCTGTATGATACTTACTCTGACTGATATTTGATAGATCAGTTTGCTATATTTTACTCTTGGTGATTTTAACCTGTTTCCTATAAGTATATTGGTGATTTGAATCTGTTTGCAATTCGTATATGATACTTTTGGTTATTTAAATATGCTTGCTACTAAAATATAGTACGCTTGGTGATTTGAATATGTTTGCGAGTCGTTTATAATACTTTTGGTGATGTTAATCTGTTTGCTACTCGTATATGATACTCTTGGTGATTTGAATCTGTTTGCTACTCGTGTATGATACTCTTCTTGATTTGAATAATTTTCTTTATCATAAGAACTGTAATTTGAATCTGATTATTGCACAATACCCTCTGCAATTTGAATCTGTTTGCTTAATGATACTCACAATAATATGAATATGTTTAGGATATGATACTTACTGTGATTGGAATCTTGTTGCTAAAGGAGACTCAATGTGAATTTAATTAGTAAGCTATATGATAATATGTGACGTGCATATGTTTGCTATATACGATTATACTCTTGCTGAGTAGAGTCGGCTTGCTATATGATGCTAACTTGGACGTTTAACTGTGTTATAGATGTTGTTTTTATCCCCACGCTTGTTGAAAAGCGTGGTGATATTGTGGTTATCTCCGCCGTCCGTCTGTCCGTCCGTCTGTCTGTCCGTCCGTCCTGGCCACTATCTACTCCTACACTATAAGCACTAGAAACTTGAAACTTTCACACATGGTAGCTATGAGCATATGTGCGACCCTGCACTATTTGGAATTTCGATCTGACCCCTGGGTCAAAAGTTATGGGGGTTGGGGCGGGGCCGGGTCAGAGATTTTCACTCATTTTTTATGTTATTTTGCATTAATTTCTTCATTTCTGCACCGATTTACTTCAAATTGTAACTGAACCGCTCTTATGACAATACGGTCAATCTCAACTATGCATGGCCGCATTACCAAACTTGTGGCGCCCCGCCCACATAGACCACACCCACCCAAAATTGCCTTTTACTATAATTTCTTCATTTCTACACCGATTCACTTCAAATTGATACTGAAATTCTCTTATGACAATACGGTCAATCTCAACTATGCATGACAATACGGTCAATCTCAACTATACATGGCTCCATTACCAACCCTGAGGCGCCCCACGCACATAGGCCACACCCATCCAAAATTGCCTTTTACTTAATTTCTTAATTTCTACACCGATTCACTTCTAATTGATACTGAACTTCTCTTATGACAATACGGTCAATCTCAACTACGCATTGCCCCATTACCAACCCTGGGGCGCCCCTGGGTCAAACATGCGGCGTGGGGATACGCGTCGGCCTCTGCCGCGCCATTTCTAGTTTATATTTTGAATCTGTTTGTATGTGACTTGAATCTTTTCAATGTGTGTTAGTCCTATTGGCTTGAATCTGTTTGATGTATGTTTTTCACTTTACATTGAATATGCTTGATACATGAGCCTAGCTGTGACATGAATATGTCTCTTTAATGATTCTCACTGTAACTTAAATCTGATTAATCTATGATAGTCATTTTGACTTAAATATATGCGTTATATGATACTCATATGTTTATGCATGAAGCTGACTGCCTCTTGAAATTTATTGGAAATAGTTTTAGCGAACGAAAAAAAGCAACTAAAATGGATATATTCTAGTTGTGTTGTCTGTTAACAATATCTATCTTCCTTGACATTTTGAAGTGGTAAACATTTCCTTTATATTGTTTGTTGAAAGTCTTATTTTATCGCGCACTACTTTACTTTCGAATGTGGGTTCCTAGTTTCTATGCGGTTGAAAGTTTTGTTTTATCGCGCGGTTGACGTTTATTTAACTATCATATGTTGATGTGTCAGTGGTTGAAATGCATTTAGTAATTAGTTGTTTATGAAAGTCCATTTCATGATGCGATACAAGATTTAAATAATTTACCATTAGCCCTGGCGTAAACCAACACACATAAAACTTCATATATTTCAATACAATTGCTATACGTATAAAACATGTGTTTTATAATCGCATTTATCGGAAATTTTGATTACAAATCGATTATTACGCAAATTATTTATTCTCATAACAACTAATGAACGCGCTCTTGGCATTATGAATAATTAGTTGGAATTGCGCTTAAGCCGAGAACATGTTCCGATTACTTTCACCCATGGGCGTTCGCAAGTTTCAGAGTTCTTAATTCCCCGCATTTTCTAATTTACTACTGATATTTTCGATTGCAAGATATTCACACGTATGTGTAGTGCATATGATGTCCATCTAGCGATTACGAGGTCCCGGGTTACATTCCCATTTCTGGGAGCACTCGCGGGATCTTCGCCTAGGACGTCGAGTACTTGTTTTACCCAGGAAACTGACTAGAGTGTCTAAATAAGCCTTAGGCTTTCGATACACTCGGGATAAACTAAATTAGTTTAAGCAAAATACCAACACATATGACTGAATACGCGGCAAAAATAGTTTGTATCGTGTATTACAAGTAGACTTTGTATACAAATTACACGTATTGGCATTACTGCATGCAGGTGTTTGTCCGGTGATTGCCAGTTGACTTATGTGGTTATTCTAATACTTTATGACACTATGGGGAGTATTTAATATATTTGTGACACGTGATTTGCAAATTGGGATTACCGTTTCGAAAGACAGATATAGCAGAAATTAATAATATAGAATAACAAGAGCTATCTCCATAGGATGACATATGCCCCCGATAAACGCTTTGATAGAAGTTATGAGCATTTTTTGAAACCTAACGCAGATTTGAAAACCTAAACGCGGACCCTAAGTTCAAGGTCAATGTCAAAGGTGTCTAAATTTGTGTACATATGGAACGGCATTGTCCATATACACATGCATATCAAATATGAAGGTTACATCTGATGCGACATATAAGTTATGAGCATTCTTCAAAAACCTATACGCAAATTGTGACGGACAGACGGACAGACGGACGGACAGACGGACAGTGCGATCACTATATGCCCTCCTTCGGGGGCATAAAACATAATTGGGTAATGCAATGATGTGGAGTTAAAATAAGTTCAATGTAACAGTTTCGGAACTGTAGTTTAAAGACGGCAGAAGATGTCGTATAATACTAGAAAGCGTTTGCAGAATAGCTTCAATGGACCACAAAGAAGGCCTCGTGAGAGCTATATCCGAGAAACTTGTGAAATTAAGATCATGGCTTTGTGGCTACAGTAGGATCATCTTAGAATTCATATATTATATTCGGCGTTTTCAGTATAGGACTACAAAGAGGCCGCACGAGAGCTATATCCGAGAAACGTGCGGAACGTAGAACGTGGAATTCGTAAATGGAATGATTAATACATGTAGGAAGTAATCTAATTATTTTACTATAAAGTCATTTTTGTTCGGCCTTAATTCTTGATATTGTCATTTCTTGTTGTAACCATTTGATTTCTCTTAAGAAAGTCATAAAAGTCTATTTTTTATAATTTTATAGGAAAGTGGGTATTCTTGAATCCGGGATTTGAGCTTTAATTGACGTTCTTTTTATTGACGTACATTTATCCGCAATTTAATGTACGTTAAGTCAATGACATGTAGAACATGCTTTTCAAATAGAAATATTGAAATATCAAATTAATATATGCTGTGTATAAATACTGTATGTTTCTTTAGAAAATTTATTTTGAATTTCTACTGGATGCAAGATGTAGGATTTGTATCAGAACATTATTGTTTATTCAACCATAACGTTTGTTATGCAACACCATGTTTTATGAATACATTGTATGTGATGATATGTGTTGAACAAGGACCATCACGGTCTATTTCAACTGTGTAAGTATGTATATGTATTTGTCGAAATAAAAGTTCTCTCTCTCTCTTTCTTTCTGTTATTATTAGTGTTATCCTGATGAAGGCGTAAGCCGAAACGTTGATAAAAAGGGAAGAAAAATAAGTGTTTTTGTTGGATTTATCATACTATCTTAAGAAAGTCTGTCAATCGAAGGATATGCTGAAGATTAGTATCCTCAAAAGTATTATTTTTTTATTCTTAGGACTTAGATTCATTATTATTGATTTTCAAAATAATATATCTTTCACACAACACAAAAAATTCATTCGTTAATCAAAGATTGCTCGTGGCATGTAAATGAGTCATTCTTGAAAATGATTCAATAATTCAAAATATCTCATAGCATGTAAACGTATCTGTATTAAAGATGTTCGGATAATATCTCAAAGCATGTATCGCTCTTGAAGATGCTTCAATAACTCGTAAATCAAAAATATCTAATTGTATATGTGTTACTATTGAAGATGCGTGGATGATTCGTGAATCATCATGTTTTTGTGAGATAATTGAAGATTTAACGTTAATTGAAGGACATTATATATTTCTGGTTTCTCACAACAAACGCATTTAATGGCATTAACACACTTTTAAATGCATTTCCGGTGTACTTACCCTGCTTATGTGATCCTCTATTTCGTGGTAGATTAGCTCAATATATAAATCCCAAATCCACGATTTTTCTTTTAACAGCACAAATATCTGCTGTTCGTATATCCGCTGTTACAAGTGGTCCGATTGATACATAATCAAGAACGGGCAATCAGGTACACAATTTTAAACATACGGCAACGCTGCATTTGATAGAGAAAACACGCATAAACAAAGAGTAACGCTAGAAAGGTGGATGTTTATTTCGCCGATATCTGGCAATGTCGTTCGCCTTAGATTCTATACGTAAATGTTTAAACTTCACACAAATTACAGCCCAAAAGGTTAAGCAAAATCCTGTACACGCTCCCGATTTGTTTATCTTAGGCACTCGCACTAAAATAAAAACACATTGATTCACGTGCTGAAATCTATCCTGTTCCACGCTAGCATATAAAATACTCGATGGGGAAATCGCATCGTGTTACCATGCTGCCAGTTATAATGGTAATAAATGAATTAAAATCCTATGCGTCTGAGGCTTTCTCGAGACATCGATATTCCCCAATTCTGCTATTGGTGAAAACGCGCTCTTTGATGCCGCCTTTGCCTGCAGTCATGTGCGATCGGTATCTCTCGTGAATCCTTTAATTTCATTAGAAGAAGAATATAATACTGTCATCTCTTTTGCATAAGTTGGGATAGTGATTATTTCCTAGAATTCTGAAACATCCCTGTCTGTACAGAACCGAACATAATATTTGCTATGTACAAATACAAAAAAGTAGATGATGATTTTCCTCTGGTCACACGGGTACATGGACGGTCAACAAAATATTGAGTATGAAACTGAATATAATATAAACTAGGTAATACATTTCATGATAAATAATGTAAGTGTATTTGAGAGTCGCCGTGGCGAAGTGGATAGGGAGTCCGCCTAGCGACCGGTAGGTCATGGCTTTGATCCCAACTGAAGGAGCGTACCTAAGATATCACCCACAGACACCACGTACTGGTTCTAGTCACAGGAGACGGACTCGAGGGCGTTTCAAATAAACCTTAGGCTTTCTATTTCACCCAAAGGCACCAAGTAGGGGTTCTGGTCACACGAGACGGACTCGAGAGCGTTTTAAATAAAGCTTGGCCTTATATGCTAACATAAATAGGTTTAATTAAACTAAGTGTAATTGAGCGTATTTCAAACAACGTGTATGTTGTTCCGAGTTTAACGTGAACTCGTCTTACAAGACATCATAATCATAGTATTATATGCAAGTATTTCCCGTCTATTTTAAATAATAGTAAGACCTTTTGTAACGAAGAATGTAAATATTTCTATGACGAGTGTGGGTCCATGTCGAATGAATAACATTGTTTATACATATACATGTATAATTATGTAGTTTCTCACAGTCAGCAGTGTTCTCGAAGTGGCACCTGTATTTGTATTTTATTAGTTTAGTTTAAATCTTTTTTGTTTTAGCTCGAAAGCATTTAAAGTACTGATACTTACTTGAAACGCTCTCGAGTCCGTTTTCTAGGACTAGAACCACTATTTGATGTCTATGGGGGTGGAGATCTTAAACACGCTCCCACGTGGATCGAACCCGTGCCTTCCCAGTCGCTAGGCGGACACCATATCCATATAAATTTATTTTATTGTACTCTAACTGGTCGAAACATGGTAAAATATACTAAATACATGTGTATATTGTTTCTTCTTCAATATTCATATCGGCACCTGTGAATATTTATTTGTAAGATTGTCGACATGCCTCTTGAAGATAAGACAATTTAATTTCAAACTTATTGTTTGCATTGATCTTAACTCATAAGCAGGGCGTCATTTATACAGGGTTGGTGTACAAAGCTTTCCATCGGCACTCCTTTAAACGTTTGATCTGATATAATCGACATGCTAGGTTCTCTAATAAAACGATCGGATCAAAGCAGAACATTGCAGCAGGTCGCTTTATTTTGATTTCGTAATTTACCGGTAGTTTGAATGAAAAGTGTGTTCGATAAATAACGACAAAAAAAACAGATATGTGTGTCTTTTGGAGATTTCAGAATATGATAAAGCTAACGAGACATTCACAATTCGTGACAATTTAGTAAAAAGCATTCAGAAATGAAAGGCAAATAGCAATATGTTATCATTTAGTTTGCTCAAGTGCCGATCATCCGACATATGAAAGTGTCGTTATTGATCGTGCTTTACGCCCATTAACCAATTTTTAAAGTGTTGACACGTTTCAATTTAACAGGAGGGGGTCATACCCAGTAACTTAATAGCGATAAGTTTTGGTTCAACATACCAGTGAGCTGCTATTACTTGGTCCATAAACTACGATAATGCGAAACTTGTTTTCATGATCTAAGAAATATTTGTGCAACCAAAATGAGAATAATATTTACGATGCTGCGCTCAATCCTGATACCTCTGTGTGTGTGAGTGTGCTATTTAGTGGGCTATTTGATTTCGCATTAAAAACAACCTGCGATCTTCGTGTTAAGAATAGTGAATACTAATTGTAAACTAGGTAGATGTCTACCGGCAACATGTGCAGAATCTCAAGACCTTGACTTTTGTCCGATGTTAGATGACTTACTCGTGACACACCCTCTCTTAACGGTAAACATGTGTGGTACGATACTTTAAAATCTACCTTATTGTATATTTGGTTCTTTCGTTGTTTGCAATCAGTAGCTGTTGATTTGCAAATAAGTCTAAATAAAGTTAACGTAACAAGTACACGATACAAAATATGGATGCACATGAACATTATCACGTAAAGAATTGTAAGCAAATTTTTAATTTGTACAATAAACTACGAACTTACTTTCTATTAGTTACGGTGTATGATCACACAGACCTACTTCATGTTGATTAATTATCTTTAGTAGTACTATATTTAAACTAAAGGCTAAATGTTGAAAATAGAAAGGACTTGATACAGTTCCGCATTGTTTTAAAAGATAATCATAACATGAATTTACTAATCTGTAATACACTGAATAATTTTAATTAATTAATTAACAATTAAAAGGAAGAATATTAGATAAAGACATGTTCCTTTTATGTGTCTCGAATCAGAGACCTCTCGAAGCAAAAATCGTTTGCGCTAAGGCAGGCTTTTATATGTGAAAGGTAATATAAAGTCTTCGGAAATACATTTTTCTGATTGAGGTTGAAGGTAGCTTTCATGATTTTCCACATCAGCCATTAGAAAAACTGCTCACACATCTGGCAATTTTTTAAAAAATCAATCCACAATCATGTTCGGACTCAGTCCAGATACATACAAAATTAACGTTCTGAGCAAGTTTCACGGGGGTGGGTAAACAAATGTAACATATAGGCGTTTGAACATTTCAACTATAGCCAAACAAGAAAGTGTTGTGCCTCATGGTGGCCGTGTTTTTTTCTCGATGGACAGAAAACCATACATAAAAAATAATGTTCAAACAAAGTTTCATAAAGATAGCTCAAACAAATTAACGTCTAGAATTATATAAATATATATATATACATATAATATATATATTACTTCAACAGGACTCAGTTTCGTATTCACCCAATATACCATTGTGACCCTTGATTTCACCCAATTTCATGAAGATAGAACAGCAAATTTGGACTGAATTGTTCACAAGTTTTTTATTTGACCTTGTGACGTAGTTTTTCACCCCATATAAGCAAATTTCAAACTCGTCCCAGATATCATTAGGACAAATTGTCTAATCAAGTTGCATATGTATTTTATGCAATAAATGGCTAAGTCCCATAGTTTTTTACCCCTGTGACCCCAATTTCAAACTATGCAGAGATATAATGGGGGCGAATGTTATGACAGTTTCATGAAATCAAACTTGAATGTATTTTATCTGTGATAGTCATTTTGACTTTAATCTGTGTGTTATATGATACTCATATGTTTTATATATGATACTGAGTGTCTCTTGAAATTCATTGGAAATAGTTTTAGCGAATGAAAAAAGCAACTGAACTGGATATATTCTAGTTGTGTTGTCTGTTTACAGTATCTATCTTCCTTGACATTTTGAAGTGTTACACATTTTATTTATATTGTTTGTTGAAAGTCTTATTGTATCGCGCACTACTTAACTTTAATTGTGGGTTCCTAGTTTCTATGTGCTTGAATGTTTTGTTTTATCACGCGGTTGGTGGTGTTTTTAATTAACTAATTAAGTCCTGATTTGTCAGTGAATGCATCTAGTAATGTGTTGTTTATGAAAGTCCATTTCATGATGCGAAACAAGATTTAATAATTTACCATTAGCCCTGATGTAAACCAACCCACAGGAGACTTCATATATTTCAAGACGATTGCTATTCGTATAAAACACGTGTTTTATAACCGAATGAATCGGAGATTCTTGTTATAAATCGATTATTACGCAAATTATGTATTCTCATAACAACTAATGAACGCGCTCTTGGCATTTTTGAATTTAGCACTGCGCGTAAGCCGAGAACGTGTTTCGATTACTTTCACCCATGGGCGTTCGCAAGTTTCAGAATACTTAATTCCCCGCATTTTATAATTTACTACTAATATTTTTGATAGCAAGATATTCACGCGTATGCGTAATGGATATGATGTCCATCTAGCGATCATGATGTCCCGGGTTCAATCCCCAATTCTGGGAGCACTCCCGGTATCTTCGCTGAAGACGTCGAGTACTGGTTTTACCCAGGAAACTGACTCGAGTGTAAATAAGCCTTAAGCTTTCGATACATTCGGGCTAAAATTAATTAGTTTTAGCAACATAACTACAGAGATGAACGAATACGCGGCAAAAATAGTTTGTATCGTGTATTACAAGTAGACTTTGTATACAAATTACGCGTATTGGCATAACTGCATGCAGATGTTTGTCCGGTGATTGCCAGTTGACTTATGTGGTTATTCTAATACTTTATGACACTATGGGGAGTATTTAATATGTTTGTGACACGTGATTTGCAAATTGGGATTACCGTTTCGAAAGACAGATATAGCAGAAATTAATAATATAGAATAACAAGAGCTGTCTCCATAGGATGACATATGCCCCCGATAAACGCTTTGATAGAAGTTATGAGCATTTTTTGAAACCTAACGCAGATTTGAAAACCTAAACGCGGACCCTAAGTTCAAGGTCAATGTCAAAGGTGTCTAAATTTGTGTGCATGTGGAACGGCATTGTTCATATACACATGCATACCGAATATGAAGGTTACATCTGAGGCGACATAGAAGTTATGAGCATTCTTCAAAACCTAAACGCAAAGTGTGACGGACAGACGGACGGACAGTGCGATCACTATATGCCCTCCTTCGGGGGCATAAAACATAATTGGGTAATGCAATGATATGGAGTTAAAATAAGTTCAATGTAACAGTTTCGGAACTGTAGTTTAAAGACGGCAGAAGATGTCGTATAATACTAATACGCGTTTGCAGAATAGCTCCAATGGACCACAAAGAAGGCCTCATGAGAGCTATATCCGAGAATCTTGTGAAATTAAGATCATGGCTTTGTGGCTACAGTAGGATCATCTTAGAATTCATATATTGTATTCAGCGTTTGCAGTATAGGGCTACAAAGAGGCCGCACCAGAGCTATATCCGAGAAACGTGTGGAACGTAGAACGTTGAATTCGTAAATGGAATGATTAATCTAATTATTTTACTATAATGTCATTTTTGTTCGGCCTTAATTCTTGATATTGTCATTTTCTTGTTGTAACCATTTGATTTCTCTTAAGAAAGCCATAAAAAGTCTAAACAAATTTTTATTATTTTATAGAAAATTGTGTATTCTGGAATCCGGGATTAAAGCTTTATTTAATTGACGTTCTTTTTATTGACGTACATTTTCACGCAATTTAATGTACGTTAAGTCAATGACATGTAGAACATGCTTTTCAAATAGAAAAATTGAAATATCAAATTAATATATGCTGTGTATAAATACTGTATGTTTCTTTAGAAAATTTAGTTTGAATTTCTACTGGATGCGAGATGTAGGATTTGTATCAAAACATTCTTGTTTATTCAACCATAACGTTTTTTTTTATGCAACACCATGTTTTATGAATATATGAATGATATATGTTGAACAAGGACAATAACGGTCGATTTCAACTGCGTAAATATGTATATGCATTTGTCGAAATAAAAGTTCTCTCTCTCTCTCTCTCTTTCTGTTATTATTTGTGTTATCCTGATGAAGGCGTAAGCCGAAACGTTGATAAAAAGGGAAGAAAAATATGTGTTTTTTGTTGGATTTATCAAACTATCTTAAGAAAGTCTGTCAATCGAAGGATATGCTGAAGATTAGTGTTCTCAAAGGTATAATTATTTTCATTCTTAGGACTTAGATTCGGCATTATTGATTTTTAAAATAATATATCTTTCAAAAAAAATTAATTCGTTAATCAAAGATTGCTCGTGGCATGTAAATGAGTCATTCTTGAAAATGATTAAATAATTCAAAATATCTCATAGCATGTAAACGTATCTATATTAAAGATGTTCGGATAATATCTCAAAGCATGTATCACTCTTGAAGATGCTTCAATAACTCATAAATCAAAAATATCTAATAGCATGTATATGTGTTACTATTTAAGATGCGTGGATGATTCGTGAATCATGTTTTTGTGAGACAATTGAAGATTTAACGTTAATTGAAGGACACTATATATTCTGGTTTCTCACAACAAACGCATTTAATGGTATTAACACACTTTTAAATGCATTTCCGGTGTACTTACCCTGCTTATGTGATCCTCTATTTCGTGGTAGATTAACTCAATATATAAATCCCAAATCCACGATTTTTCTTTTAACAGCACAAATATCTGCTGTTCGTATATCCGCTGTTACACGTGGTCCGATTTATACGAAATCAAGAACGGGCTATCAGGTACACAATTTCCATCCCTCGTAAAAACATACGGCAACGCTGCATTTGATAGAGAAAACACGCATAAACAAAGAGAACCGCTAAAAAGGTGGATGTTTATTTCGCCGATATCTGGCAATGTCGTTCGCCTAAGATTCTATACGTAAATGTTTAAACTTCACACAAATTACAGCCCAAAAGGTTTAGCCAAATCTTGTACACGCTCCCGATTTGTTTATCTTAGGCACTCGCACTAAAATAAAAACACATTGATTCACGTGCTGAAATCTATCATGTTCCACGCTAGCACATAAAATACTCGATGGGGAAATCGCATCGTGTTACCATGCTGCCAGTTATAATGGTAAGAAATGCATTAAAATCCTATGCGTCTGAGGCTTTCTCGAGACATCGATATTCGCAATTCAGCTATTGGTGAAAACGCGCTCTTTGATGCCGCCTTTGCCTGCAGTCATATGCGATCGGTATTTCTCGTGAATCCTTTAATTTCATTAGAAGAATAATACAATATTATCATCTCTTTTGCATATGGGATAGTGAGAATTTCCTAGAATTCTGATACATCCCGTCTGTACAAAAACGAACATATGAGATTGCTATGTACATGTACGATAGATTATCATTTCCTCTGATCACAAGGGTACATGGACGGTCGATAAAATATTGAGTATAAAACTGAATATTATATAAACTAGGTAATACATGTCATGATAAATAATGTAAGTGTAATTGAGCGTATTTCAACGAACGTTAATGTTGTTCCGAGTTGTACGTTCACGCGTCTATTCAGACATCATTATCCTAGTATTATATGCTAATATTTAACCTATGTTTTAAATAATAGTTATACTTTGTAACCAAGACTGTATATTTCTACGAAACGTTTGGGTCCATGTCAAATGTATAACACTGTTTATACATATAGATGGATAATTATGTAGTTTCACACATGCAACAGACCTCTCGGAGTGGCTCTTGTATTTGTATTTTATTACTTTAGTTTAAACCTATTTATTTTAGCTCAATTGCATATTAAATACTACTACATATTTGAAACAATCTCGAGTCCGTTTTCTATGACTAGAACCAGTACTTGATGTTTATGAGGGAGATCTACAGAACGTTCCCACGGTGATTGAACCCGTGGCTTCCCGGTCACTAGGCGGACACCACATCCACTAAACCTCGGTGGCCTTCAATTTAATTTTATTCACACTGGTCAAAAAAGGGCACAATATACTAAATACATGTGTATAATGTATCTCTTTTATATTCATGTTAATTTGAAAAATAATCGACATGTCCCTTGAAGAAGACAGTTTAATTTTAAACTTTTTGTTTGCATTTATCTTAACTAATAAGTAGGGCGTCATTTATACAGGGTTGGTGTACAAAGCTTTACATCGGATATATATGATAGTGATTTTTTTTCAGAAGTAGATTTTTCGTTAAAATTCGATTAATTTTTATTCAAAATGAAGTTTTTAGTAATTAATATATATATATATAAATGTAGCCACACGCTATCCCCCTGTGGAGTTCACAAGCTTTTTCTGAAATTAACCATATTATATATATATATATATATATATATATATTATATGTTACCTCAAAGGGGGACCACACTTTCGTACTGATCCAATATATCAGTATGACCAATGTTTTCACCCAATTTCATGAACAAATTTGGACTGAAATTGTTCACAAGCTTTTTTTAAATTTGACCTTGTAACCTAGTTTTCCACCCCATATAAGCAAATTTCAAACTCGTCCAAGATGTCATTAGGACAAATTGTCTGATCAAGTTGCATGTATCTTATGCCATTAATGGCTAAGTCCCAGTTTTTTTTACCCCTGTGACCCCAATTTCAAATTATGCAGAGATATAATGTTATGACAAAGTTTAATAAAACAAGAGATGTGTTTGTCAGAAACAAAATGCCCCCACCCCTCCCTTCTGCGCCGCTTTGAAGCCATATATTTGACCTCTGACCTTTAAGGATGACCTTGACCTTTCACCACTCAAAGTGTTCAGCTCCACGAGATACACATGCATGCCAAATACATGTATCAAGTTGCTAACTGAAGCGACATAGAAATAATGAGAATTTTTCAAAACCTAAACGCAAAGTGTGACGGAAGGACAGACGGCCGGACCGATCACTATATGCCCTCCTTCGGGGGCATAAAAATCGGGCAATTAATTCGGCTCTTAAGATGATCACAATGCAAATCTTGATGACAGACAAACTGTGACTACAAAAGCTCATGAGAACAATGCATGTTGCGCTCATGTCAGCTAAAATAAACCAAGAAACAAAATGTCATTGTTAACAAGTCTTGTTTTGTTTTTCTAGTTTATTTAACGGCCTGTACAACTTATTTTTTTGACTGTTGCTGAGCCCGGAGTACCCGCACAACAATCTTCTGTTCTTCAATGAGGAAAGCACGAACAATCCTGAAACAAACAATACAAAACCACTATAAGGTGATTAGGCAAAACTAGTTCTATTCATGATGTAAAGGGCTTTACAAAACAAGAGATGTGTTTGTCAGAAACACAATGCCCCCTATTGTGCCGCTTTGAAACTATATATTTGACCTTTGACCTTGAAGGATGACCTTGACCTTAACCTTTCACCACGCAGAATGTGAAGCTTCATGAGATACCCATGCATGCCAAATATCAAGTCGCTATCTTCAATATTGCAAAAGTTATAACAACAATAGATGTGTTTGTCAGAAACACAATGCCCCCTAATGCGCCGCTTTGAATTATTTTTTAAACATTTGACCTTGAAGGATGACCTTGACCTTTCACCACTCAAAATTTGCAGCTCCTAAGATACACATGCATGCCAAATATCAAGTTCCTATGTTCAATATTGCAAAAGTTATGAAGAAGGTTAAAGTTTTGGTTAAAGTTTTAAATGTTTTTTTACCTTTGACCTTGAAGGATGACCTTGACTTTTCACCACTCAAAATGTGCAGCTCCATGAGATACACATGCATGCCAAATATCAAGTTGCTATCTTCAATATTGCAAAAATTATGACCAAGGTTTAAGTTTTGGGACACACACACACATACAATGACAGACAGGCCAAAATCAATATACCCCCAACCTTTGATCCAGGGGCATAAAAACCGGGGGCATAAAAAAGACTAACTTCTTCTGCTACCAGTATATGAAGTAGTCATAACGCCGTGGCAAAGGTTGTTTTGTTTTTGCAGAAAGGGACTTCACATTCAATTTTATTGAGAAAGAATACTTTGCAACCTACCTTAAGCAAGCACAATTCACTATTAATCCGTTCAGGGCTAACATAGTCTTGTTTTAATGGTGACCACTAGTGCAGATAGTTTGGCTAAGACACTCAAATAATCTTCATCTTAAATTTCGGAAAAGAGGTCTTATAAACACTAAACAGTTAAGCTTTTTTGACATAATAATGTATCAGTTATGGCACTTGTTCCTGCAGACAACAGTATGACACAGAGGTCGATGCTGTATTAAAAGTCTGCAGGATTAAGTGTGTGCACAGATTCCACTCAACCAGAGTGGTTGACCAAGCTCTACAGTGTGCATACTGATAGATGACCTCATCTAGAGTCAAGCTTGGATAAAATTCAATGCAGCAAACTCATCCTGCATAAAATAGAAAACTGTTACTAGATATAAGCTTGGATAAAATTAAATATTGCAAACACAACCTGCATAAAATAGACAACTGATTCAAAATGTAGGCTTGGGTGAAATTTAATGTAGCAATCTATAAATTGTTTCTGCCCATCAGTGTTGCGGATGGAATCCTATAAATTCATAACTCGCCTACAAAAAGGTTGTTTCTGTATCCAATGATAACATGTCATTGTTTTATCTATAAAGATATGCCAAAGTAGATGCAAGTCCACCCAACATCGTTGTCAGTAAACAATAATTTAACAAGACCATGTCTGTAAAACTATCTGTTACTATTGGGGTTTACTTGGGGATTCGACTCCCACTAGCCTAGAGGGCAAGTGACTACCAATCTACATGTCTCCATTTAAAAAAATGTTGACCCAAAGGTAAAATATTTTTTATATGTAAACCTTTTTCGTATATGTATTTTATTAAAATAATAAATATTTTATTCCTCTGGTTATTTGTTCCAATGCTTTAAATGGACATCAGTACAGAAGCAACTTATAAATGCAAAGAATGATACATAATTTATGGTATTAGTTTCAGACACTAGTACATCAACATGCCCTACTTGCTAGCTACTTTTGAAAAAATCACTTGCCCAATATAATTTTACTGAATGTGTGTGTCCACTTAAGTGAACACTTGTACTAGAACTAGCTTTATGAAAGGCCAATCACATTTTGCTTAATGTCAATGAGTTTCATGGAAGTGTCACTGAAAAAATCATTAAGTACAGGGTCATGATAATGACAGAATTATTGTAAATTGTTTCAGAATCCTACAATACAACACAGTATGGTCCATGCTGTATCAATGCAGTTCTGTTGTTTGCACAGATTCACACAGTCCACCAGAGTGGTTGACCCAGCCTTGAAATGTGCATAAAAGATCAAAGAAATGTATCTATTGACCAACTACAATGTAGCAAACACAACAAGACAAGAATGTAACAAGGGACAAAATTGTCACAAAACCAGGTTTTCAATGTGAAAAAAAGGCTGATAAAGGGAGACAACTCAAACTGAACTGATTGTTTATACTTAACCCCCTTTGTTTCAAAATAAATATATTTTTAGTCGTGGCGACCTTGACCTTGGAGATATTGATATAATTCTTTTTTGCGACACACGGTCCCATGATGGTGAACAAATGTGCCAAATGATTTTAAAATCTCACAATGAATGACATAGTTATGGCCAGGACAAGCTCATTTATTGCCATTTGACCTCTGAACTCAAAGTGTGACCTTGACGATAACGACATAATTCTTTCGCGCGACACACCGTCTAATGATGGTGAACAAATGTGCCAAATGATTTAAAAATCTCACAATGAACAACTGTTATGGCCCGGACAAGCTTGTTCCGCCCGCCCGCCAGCCAGCCAATCTAATAACCAGTTTTTTCCATTGGAAAACCTGGTTAAAAAGCATCTGATAGAATCTGCCCATCAGTGTGGCAGTTGGAATCATGGAAAATTCATAACCCAGTGCTCACAATCTCATCATCGGTACAGACAATATGTTTCCACACACCAACAAACAAAGCATGCCTTTTAATACTACAATTTAAGAAACTGATTTTTTACTACGCATTACTACTATGTTGAAAGTCCAACAAGCACTGTTGAGCGAAAACAAATCATTACTCAAAAATGTCTGTCAAAACAATCCAGTCACAGCTTTCTGAAGGGCTTAACATATTGTCAATTTAGTCTAATAGCAACTCCAACAGAAACGATGAAAAAAATAACTAAAAACCATTACTCACGTTCTGATAAGAAATATGACTCAAGTAATTGCAAATTTTGTTCCTGCAGACTACAGTACAACACAGTAAGATCCATGCTGTATCAACGAAAGCTGCAGTGTTTGCTCTATGCACGGATAATAGACTCAGTAAACCAGAGGGGTTAACCAAGCTTCACAGAGTGCAGAAAATAGACTTCCGGTTCTTTCTGTTCGGGAACTGCATTTCTGGGCGAAACACTAACAAAATCATCAACGGCTACATCAAACAGTCTTAAGAGAAAGCTTCTGTTATCTGTCCATCAGTGTGGCAGGAGGAATCATGGAGAAGTCATAACCCAGTGCTCACAATCTCATCACGGGTACACAATAAAGACTACTTGTTTCCAAACTCAACTGTTGTATATGTGTATTTACATTACCGGTAGAGAGTATGTGCCTGAAGACTACAGTACAACAAGGGCTGTTTGTAAACCATGCATGCCCCCCATATAGGCTGTCCGTTATACTGGCAGCCATTGTGTGAATACGACTTTTGTCACTGTGACTTTGATATTTGACCTAGTGACCTGAAAATCAATAGGGGTCATCTGCAAGTCACGATCAATGTACCTATGAAGTGTCATGTTCCTAGGCAAAAGCGTTCTTGAGTTATCATCCCAAAATCATTTTACTATTTCGGGTCACCGTGACCTTGACCTTGTGACCTCAAAATCAATAGGGGTCATCTGTTAGTCATGATCAATCTACCTATGAAGTTTCATTATCCTAGGCATATGCGTTCTTGAGTTATCATCCGAAAATCATTTTACTATTTCGGGTCACCGTGACCTTGACCTTTGACCTAGTGACCTAAAAATCAATAGGGGTCATCTGCGAGTCATGATCAATCTACCTATAAAGTTTCATGATCCTAGGCATATGCGTTCTTGAATTATCATCAGAAAATCATTTTACTATTTCGGGTCACCGTGACCTTGACCTTTGACCTAGTGACCTCAAAATCAATAGGGGTCATCTGCGAGTCATGATCAATCTACCTATAAAGTTTCATGATCCTAGGCATATGCGTTCTTGAATTATCATCAGAAAATCATTTTACTATTTCGGGTCACCGTGACCTTGACCTTTGACCTAGTGACCTCAAAATCAATAGGGGTCATCTGCGAGTCATGATCAATCTACCCATGAAGTTTCATGATCCTAGGCGTATGCGTTCTTGAGTTATTATCCGGAAACCATTTTACTATTTTGGGTCACTGTGACCTTGACCTTTGACCTAGTGACCTCAAAATTAATAGGGGTCATCTGCGAGTCATGATCAATCTACCCATGAAGTTTCATGATCCTAGGCGTATGCGTTCTTGAGTTATCCGGAAACCATTTTACTATTTCGGGTCACCGTGACCTTGACCTTTGACCTAGTGACCTCAAAATCAATAGGGGTCATCTGCAAGTCATGATCAATGTACCTATGAAGTTTCATGATCCTAGGCCCAAGCGTTCTTGAGTTATCGTCTGACAACCACCTGGTGGACGGACCGACCGACCAACCGACCGACATGAGCAAAGCAATATACCCCCTCTTCTTCAAAGCGGGGCATAATAAAGTAAGGTCCAAGCCTATGCCAAAGTAGCTTAATAGTAAGCAGAACTACACAGTTTTAAAGGTATGAATGCCATTGCCATTGTTCACATTACTAAACACATCTTAACTTAAAAATAAAAAATAATTTCTTGACATCTAGTTAAGTAGTATTAGCTATTTAAATGGTATCACCTCCTCAGAAAATGTTGGTCGCAGTGGTCAAGTGGATATGGTGTCCGCCTAACCATCAGATCACGGGCTCCATCCCCACTGTGGGAGCGTTCGTTAGATTCCCCCATATACACCAAGTACTGGTTCTAGTCCCAGGAAACGGACTCGAGAGCGTGTCAAACAAGCTTAAGGCTTTCTATGCAATTGAGCATAAATAAAAGAGTTTAAACTAAACTAAGAAAATGCTTATCTAATCCTTCAATTTCCCCCAAAACTGATCTGCCAAATACCTGTGCTATGAAATTGTCAACCCAAAAACCTCAACACCATTTAACTACGAAAAATGTACATGATGGCGGGTAAGATTCTGTTACTATCTTTTTCTGTACTATCAGTGTGGCAGGTGGAATCATGGAGTTTTCATAACCCAGTGCTCACAATCTCATCATAAAAGTTACACTTGCAAACAAAACTGCCGCAAAGTGTATGTATTAAAGATGAGAATTGATTGTAATCAACTTTCCAATTTTGAATAAGAGTTATATAAGTAAAAGTGAATAGTACATTGTAATTACATGTTATGTATGTTGATAAATATGTAAATCAAACACCTTAATACAATCTATCGCCACTGAATAGTGCAGACCTCTATGAATCCATAAGGGACTGTTTCTAAGAAAATGCACAATTACGTAAATTTAGCTTTCATTTGTATTCCAGTATCTGCTGATAATTACCAGAACCATAACCAAATGTTGTGCACTACATTACTTTATTTACACATATCTAGTTTGACTATTGTATAGGATTATAATTCATTGCCTGTTGTTCAGTACATATTAGACCTAGACAGTCTTTGTAAATGCCAACATGTTCAGTGCTGAAGATTCACAGAACCCCAAACAATGGTATCTGTTCACCTAAGCAGCACTGGTAATTTACTTTCGCACAATTTCTACACCTGGTTGACAACATTTTATTCAACAAGGCTCTAGGTTGTGCACAAAGGTGTTAAAACATAAATAAGAAGACTAACAGGTGATATGCAAGGGAAAGAACTTCCATTGTTATTACATGCAATAATTCCACCACAAAACCAATGCATATAATAATAATTTAAATGTTTTGTGACCTTAGATCTACAGAAATAATTGAATAGCATTTGATTTTCAGAAGTTTGAGTTTACTGGAGTTTTCAGATTTAGGACACATCTCTCAGCATTGTAAGTAAGAGAGGGCAAGTTCCAATCATCATGACTTTGTGTACAACTCATGCACTTCACCATAGCAAATTACTACATGTATCAAGCAAAAAGTTCTTTCTGTTCAGGAACTGCATCACTGGACGAAAAACTGTTACAAAATCATCAATGACTTCATCAAACAGTCTTAAAAGAAAGCTTCTGTTATCTGTCCATCAGTGTGGCAGGAGGAATCATGGAGAAGTCATAACCCAGTGCTCACAATCTCATCACGGGTACACAATAAAGACTACTTGTTTCCAAACTCAACTGTTGTATATGTGTATTTACATTACCGGTAGAGTATGTGCCTGAAGACTACAGTACAATAAAGTAAGGTCCAAGCTTATGCCAAAGTAGCTAAATAGTAAGCAGAACTACACAGTTTTAAAGGAATGAAAGTCCTGCCAATGCCATTGTTCACATTACTAAACACATCTTAACTTAAAAATAAATAATTTCTTGACATCTAGTAAACTAGTATTAGCTATTATAATGGTATCACCTCCTCAGAAAATGTTGGTCGCAGTAATGTAGTGGATATGGTGTCTGCCTAGCCATCAGGAGGTCACGGGCTCGATCCCCACTGTGGGAGCGTACGTTAGATTCCCCCATATACACCAAGTACTGGTTCTAGTCCCAGGAAATGTACTCGAGAGCGTTCCAAACAAGCTTAAGGCTTTCTATGCAATCGAGCATAAATAAAAGAGTTTAAACTAAACTAAGAAAATGTCTTTCTAATCCTGCAATTTCCCCCAAAACTGATCTGCCAAATACCTGTGCTATGAAATTGTCAACCCAAAAACCTCAACACCATTTAACTACGAAAAATGTACATGATGGCGGGTAAGATTCTGTTACTATCCAGGGGTTTTTCAGCACTGTCTGCGCCTCCAAAAACTGAGGCACTCCCAAAGCAAACGGACCCGATCCCAAACCGAAATTACTAAAGAAATTCCCAATTTCCAAAAAAAAAAAAATATAATATAATTTTATTTTTTTTTAAGAATGAAGTGTCTTATAACTTGTGTGATTAACCAGTTTTTGTTTTGGTCAAAAATATCTGCTATAAGGTTTTGACTGTTCAGTTCTTATCTCAGAGTGTAACTGTAACTGAAAAACAAAACTGCAGTTCTTGAATAAACGTTGAACATGCCCAATATTGCATCTGTTTATATAAAGAGGACAAAATAACAAATAAAAACAAATTTATTTGTTAAACCGCTGAATTATTTAAGCATGATAAATTCACAATTTTTTCCCAAATGAGCCGTTTCATCGAAGCAAAAATTCCCAAAATGACCAATTTTGTCGATAAAAAATTCCAAATTTGGTCAGACTCCTTTTCCCAAAATAGGCAGAAAAACCCCTGCTATCTTTTTCTGTACTATCAGTGTGCAAACAAAACTGCCGCACAGTGTATGTATTTAAGATGAGAATTGATTGTAATCAACTTTCCAATTTTGAATAAGTTATATAAGTAAAAGTGAATAGTACATTGTAATTACATGTTATGTATGTTGATAAATATGTAAATCAAACACCTTAATACAATCTATCGCCACTGAATAGTGCAGACCTCTATGAATCCATAAGGGACCGTTTCTAAGAAAATACACAATTGCGGGGAATTTGCCTAATATTTAGCTTTCATTTGTATTCCAGTATCTGCTGATAATTACCAGAACCATAACCAAATGTTGTGCACTACATCACTTTATTTACACGTATCTAGTTTGACTATTGTATAGGATTAAAATTCATTGCCTGTTGTTCAGAACATGTTAGACCTAGACAGTCTTTGTAAATGCCAACATGTTCAGTGCTGAAGAGTCACAGAACCCCAAACAATGGTATCTGTTCAACTAAGCAGCACTGGCAATTTGCTTTCGCACAATTTCTACACCTGGTTGAGACATTTTATTCAACAAGGCTCTCTGTTGTGCACAAAGGTGTTAAAACATATAAATAAGAAGACTAACAGGTGATATGCAAGGGAAAGAACTTCCATTGTTATTACATGCAATAATTCCACCACAAAACCAATGCATTATAATAATAATATAAATGTTTTGTCACCTTCGATCTACAGAAATAATTGAATAACATTTGATTTTCAGAAGTTTGAGTTTACTGGAGTTTTCAGATTTAGGACACATCTCTCAGCATTGTAAGTAAGAGAGGGCAAGTTCCAATCATCATGACTTTGTGTACATCTTGTGCACTTCACCATAGCAAATTACTACATGTATCAAGCAAAAAGTTCTTTCTGTTCAGGAACTGCATTTCTGGGCGAAACACTAACAAAATCATCAACGGCTACATCAAACAGTCTTAAGAAAAAGCTTCTGTTATCTGTCCATCAGTGTGGCAGGAGGAATCATGGAGAAGTCATAACCCAGTGCTCACAATCTCATCATGGGTACAGAATAAAGACGACTTGTTTCCAAACTCAACTATTGTATATCTGTATTTACATTACCGGTAGAGTATGTGCCTGAATACTACAGTACAACACAGTGAGGTCCAAGCTTATGCCAAAGTTGCTAAATAGTAAGCAGAACTACACAGTTTTAAAGGTATGAAGGTCCTGCCAATGCCATTGTTCACGTTACTAAACACATCTAAACTTAAAATTAAACATTTTCTTGACATCTAGTATAGTATTGGCTATTATAATGGTATCACCTCCTCAGAAAATGTTGGTCACAGTGCTGTAGTGGATATGGTGTCCACCTAACAATCAGGAGGTCATGGGTTTGATCCCACTGTGGGAGCGTTCTTTATGTCTCCCCCATAGACACCAAGTACTGGTTTATGTTCCAGGAAACGGACTTGAGAGCGTTTTAAATAAGCCTTAGGCTTTCTAATCCATCGAGCTAAAATAGTTTAAACTTAACTAAGAACATGTTTTTCTAATCCTGCAATTTCCCCCAAATGATTTGCTAAATACCTGTGCTATGAAATTGTCAACCCACTAAAAATGTACATGATGGCAGGTACGATTGTATTACTATTTTTTTCTGTCCTATCAGTGTGGCAGGTGGAATCATGGAGTTTTCATAACCCAGTGCTCACAATCTCATCATGGGTACAAGAAGGTTGCACTTGCAAACAAAACTGCAGCACAGGTGTATGTAATTAAGATGAGAGTTGATTGTAATAAACTTTCCAATTTTGAATAAGAGTTCTTTAAGTTAAAGTGAATAGTACATTGTAATTACATGTTATGTATGTTGATAAATAAGTATATCAAACACCTTAATACAATCTATCGCCACTGAATAGTGCAGAGCTCTATGAATCCATAAGGGACTGTTTCTAAGAAAATACACAATTGCCTAAATCTAGCTTTCATTTGTATTCCATTATCTGCAGATAATTACCAGAACCATAACAAAATGTTGCACACTACATCACTTTATTTACACATATCATTCTAGTTTGACTATTGTATAGGATTAAATTTCATTGCCTGTTGTTCAGTACATATTGGACTTAGACAGTCTTTCTAAATGCCAAGATGTTCAGTGTTGAAAATTCACAGAACCCATAACAATGGTATCTGTTCAACAAAGCAGCACTGGCAATTTGCTTTCGCACAATTTCTACACCTGGTTGACAACATTTTATTCAACAAGGCTCTAGGTTGTGCACAATAGTGTTAAAACATATAAATAAGAAGATTAACGGGTGATAATATGCATGGGAAAGAACTTCTATTGTTATTATATGCAATAATTAAAGCTTCTTATTTCAGTCTTAAACAACGTCTACACTTAAATTGTTGTTGAAGATGTTTTCTGCAGAATTTGAAAAATACCATTGGTTTCTACAAGAGTTTTAACAGTGTTGTAATTAGATGTACAACCATCACATCTTTTCTATCAGAAATTCAAATATTGTCATATAAATGTTATGGATGCACAAAACCTTAATAACAATTGTAACATATTATGCACATATACAATACAAATCATTTAAAGTATACCCTAATAATAACATTTATTTTGTTCTGTGCTAAACATACACAGAAACCAGTAACAGGAGTCTCCTCAACTAAAAGCACAGGTTGCTATTGCACAATTTCTACACCTGGATGACAATTAAGTACAAAAAGGCTCTAGGTTGTGCAAGTAGATTACATTCTTGAAAAAACGCGATTGAAAGAACAAAGATCACAATATTGAAAAAGATAAAAGACTGCATGGCTTTTTTACACTGATTGTATGGCCATTATTTGGTTGATTTCCCAATGGCAAAAAGTATCATTTTCCCAAATTAATCTCTCAGCTTACTAGACACTTTGCAAATGCCAAGATGTTCAGTGTTGAAAGTTCACAGAGCACCAACCAATGGTATCTGTTCAACAAAGCAGCACTGGCAGTTTGCTTTTGCACAATTTCTACACCTGGTTGACAACATTTTATTCAACAAGGCTCTAGGTTGTGCACAAAGATACTTGGAGATATTAAGTTTGAATACTATTGGCTCAAATGCAAGGGAATGAACAACCATTACTCAATTCTTATGACATGCAATAGCCAAAACATGTAATTTCATATTTAACCACATCTACACCTTAAAGTAAATTATTCAATGCATACCTTAATAATTAAATTTGTTCTGTGATAAAAGTTCACAGAAACCAGTAACAGGAGTCTCCTCAACTAAAAGCACAGGTTGCTATTGCACAATTTCTACACCTGGATGACAATTAAGTACAAAAAGGCTCTAGGTTGTGCAAGTAGATTACATTCCATAAAGCACAGTCATGACATAACAAACATATTTTTATTCATAACAAATTTTAAGTGCTGAAAAAATAGTTTTTTTATGGAAATGAAATTTCGTGCTGACCAAAAACAGTATGTAGGCTGAAATCAGTGTGGCAGTTGGAATCACAAATCTGATCATAACCCAGTGCTCACAATCTCATCATATCAGCTTTAAATTGGAGTTTTATCGCTTTTACAAAGTATGGTGCATTTCACACGGCAAGAGATGTACAGGTAATTAATTTGTTGCCCATTTCCCATAAAATTTTTTTAAATTTTATTGTTCGCTACTTCACATTGAGCTCGTACAAAGACAGAAAGCTTCATAATGATAATTGATTAGTGTGACATTTGGTTGATGCACAGTAAACAAGAAACATATCCAGTAACTTACATGTTGATACAAACAGAAAACTATGACTAGTTTCGATTCATAGTAGATAATGTGCAGAAAGACCAACCAAACAGATGACCCTGATATACTCCACCATGTTTCCTTTGCATGTTATACAACCTTGTAAAGAAAGTATTTATTCGCAACCTAAATGAAACCTTCCCATAATGAAAAGGGCTGTGTCCCGTACCTGTCACGGACACATTTGTGGCACCGTGATCCTCCGTATGTCCTGGAGACAGTCTTCAACCTCTTGGGCATGGACATCAGCTCCTTGGGGCGGGCTGGGGTAATCTGCAATGAGTTAAATAAGGAGTCCAGCTTTGATTTGATTTCGCATGCATTTGTTTGTCTGAGAATTTGGGCTAATTTTAACAGTATTAACCCTTAAAGCGCTGGAGCTGAATTTTAAAGGCCTTTGCAAACAGTTTGGATCCAGATGAGACGCCACAGAACGTGGCGTTCTGTGGCGTCTCATCTGGATCCAAATTGTTTGCTATTCTGATAGTATTCTTTGAAAAAAATCGAAGAAAATGCTAATTTTAGAAATTCTGCAGACGACATTTTAGCAGAAGACAAATTACCCAGCATGCAAAGGGTTAAGTTATATCACAAGATCAGTTACACTACTCAATGATTAACAACACTTGAAGTTAACCAATACAAGGTGTACGTACACCAGAAACTGACAACTGCACTACTTTAACCCAAGGTAGTGGATAAATACCTGAAGATGTTTCATGGAGTTCATTAAAAGGAGTATCTTCTGCATAAAAAGCAACCAGTTGAGTGGAATTAAATTTTATAGACATCTTTGTGGAATTGTCAATAAACTAGTGTTTTGTGATTCTAGGGAATGAATGGCTAAATAAATGCAATTTGTCAATTTTCATGCAAGTTTGGGCAAGTAAAATTATTGTTCAAAGTCAATTTCAAAGACTGTCGAGAATCACTCTGAAACATATTCTGACCAAGTTTCGTGAAGATTTGGGCAGAAATGTGGCACAAGAGTGTTCAGAGGATTTTTATTTAATTTGACCCTTGTTTTGAGCAATTTTTATGAATATTGCGCAATAAATGTGGCATCCTTTTTGTTCAGTATTTTCAGAGAGGGCAAGTTCCCAACAAGACATGTACTGTAAACAAAGCCTTACCATATCAAAATAATGGTGTTTTTATGTATGTAGCAATAAACATTTGTAGCCCTAAATTTAGTTCATTGATTCTTGTTCAGATTTAGAACACATCTCTCAGCATTGTCACTAAGAGAGGGCAAGTTCCAATCATCATGTGTAATGCATGTAACCAAAGAGTTTATGTTTTGTTTTCTTAGGGTTGCAGATATGGACTTTATGTTGCCTTAAGGAAGCGCACCTATAATGGGCACATATCCAAATATAATCTAATTAATTATTTTCTTAATAAGCATCATTTCACTGAACTACATGCAAATTTGTAGGTAGGCTTTCCACCCCCACGCTCGGCTTTTGTCCAGTTTATTTTCACCCCTGGGGTATATAAAAGTTCCATAATTCATTCAAATTTCCAAATATGGGCATGCAGTTGGTGTGTACAGATGCTGTAACAGTGTTTAAAGTTTAAACAAGGTGAAATAAGTATTCTTTTACAGACATTTATTTTTTACAAATTTTTATCAATGGAAGAGCGCCATGAAATGTTAGTGATTTCAGCCAAGTAAAAATTGGGTCGGTTAAAAACAAAGTGTCATAAAATTCAAAATAGTATCATTTAAGTCATATTTTAAACTTAGTTTTTATAGAAACACTATATACAGCAAAAATACCAAGAACTAGACAGATTTACCGTTTACTTTTTGAAATAAAAATAAAAATGCAACATGCATGGTTCGTATTTTCAACAGTAAATCACCCAATTTCGCCATAACGTTGTTTAAATTTTAATAATTGAAGAATGTGCATAAAAATTGCAACATATTTAACAATAAATATAGCTTATATGCCATATTAAATCAAATTACGTTAGAAAATAAATAAAACGCGTCGCAAAAAGATATACGTCGTCGGCAGGATTCGAACCTGCGCGGAAATATCCCAAAAGATTTCTAGTCTATCGCCTTAACCACTAGGCTACGGCACCTAATAGTAGACTCTTCAACCTTCGAAGAAATCGCGGGAAATCATTAGAGGTGCGCTACCTTAAGTTTAGTTCAATAATACATTTTTCAGATTAAGGACACATCTCTCAGCATTGTCACTTAGAGAGGGCAAGTTCCAATCATCATTTGTACTACATGAAACTTACTCAGCAGTAATCAAGTTCCACCACAAAACCAATGCATTATAATAAGAATTTAAATGTTTTGTCACCTTGGATCTAAAGAAATAATTAAATAGCATTTGATTATCAGAAGTTTGAGTTTACTGGAGTTTTTCAGATTTAGGACACATCTCTCAGCATTGTATGTAAGAGAGGGCAAGTTCCAATCATCATAACTTTGTGTACATCTTGTGCACTTTACAATAGTAAATTACAATCAAGCAAAACCAATTTAACCTAATCACAAAACACTAAATAATAGTAATGAAATACAACTTCCATTTAGCAGCTGCAGACTTTGGAAACACTTTTGATTTTAATTATTAAGTATGGCTATTTGGAATTCGTTCATGCGAAAGTCCACTGATTTGGGAAAAGCTAATTTAATATTACTCTTAAAGTGAGATTATACGATTGACAAATATTAATGAATTTATATAAAATGTGTCAAAAACTTGTATATATTTTTCAATAAAAAAACCAAAAAAAGATCAGAAAAACATGTGTCGAAAAATGCGAAAACCCCCCAGATATTTAATTCTGAAATAGAAAACGGCTGTAGAGTCGAATTCGCCAGCATGTATATCATGCATCTACGATGTGAATCTTAACTTAGTTTAACGGTTCATTTTAAATTCCTGCAACGAAATATATTCAAACAACACACGAACACTAACTCTGGTCCTAACAAGAGGGCCAAGATGGCCCTAGTTCGCTCACCTGAGAGGAGTCGGTTCATTCAATCTTTACTAAATATCAAACTTGACCTAGATATTGTCCAGACAAACATCCTGGTCAAGTTTCATCATTATTTCATGTCATGATCAATGCGAGTCATGATCAATATACCTATGAAGTTTCATGATCATAGGCGTAAGCATTCTTGAGTTATCATCCAGAAACCATTTTCTAAGTTGAGTCACCGTGACCTTGACAGCCATTGTGTGAATAGGTTATTTGGCACTGTGACCTTGACCTTTGACCTAGTGACATGATAATCAATAGGGGTCATCTGCGAGTCATGATTAATATACCTATGAAGTTTCATGAACCTAGGCATAAGCGTTCTTGAGTTATCATCCAGAAACCATTTTACTATTTCAGGTCACCGTGACCTGGACCTTTGAACTAATGATCAATAGGGGTCATCTGCGAGTCATGATCATTGTACCTATGAAGTTTCATGATCCTAGGCATAAGCGTTCTTGAGTTATCCAGAAACCATTTAACTATTTCAGGTCACCCCGACCTTGACCTTTGACCTGGTGACCTGAAAATGAATAGGGGTCATCTTCGAGTCATGATCAATGTACCTTATGAAGTTTCATGATCCTAGGCATAAGCGTTCTTGAGTTGTCATCTGGTAACCAATTTACTATTTCGGGTCACCGTGACCTTGACCTTTGACCT
Source organism: Dreissena polymorpha (assembly GCF_020536995.1). Taxonomy (NCBI): domain Eukaryota; kingdom Metazoa; phylum Mollusca; class Bivalvia; order Myida; family Dreissenidae; genus Dreissena; species Dreissena polymorpha. The sequence continues at coordinate 123,031,138 of NC_068356.1, read as the reverse complement.
AGTGACCTGAAAATCAATAGGGGTCATCAACGAGTCATGATCAATGTACCTATGAAGTTTCATGATCCTAGGCCTAAGCTTTCTTGAGTTATCATCCGGAAACCATTTTACTAGTTTGGGTCATCGTGTCCTTGACCTTTAACCTAGTGACCTGAAAATCAATAGGGGTCATCTACTAGTTATGATCAATGTACCTATGAAGTTTCATGATCCTAGGCCTAAGAGTTCACGAGTTATCATCCGGAAACCATTTTACTAGTTCGGGTGATCGTGACCTTGACCTTTGACCGAGTGACCTGAAAATCAATAGGGGTTATCTGCGAATCATGATCAATGTACCTATGAAGTTTCATGATCCTAGGCGTAAGCGTTTTTGAGTTATCCGGAAACCATTTTACTGTTTCGAGTCACTGTGACCTTGACCTTTGACCTAGTGACCTGAAAATCAATAGGGATCATTTGCCAGTCATGATCAATGTACCTATGAAGTTTCATGATTCTAGGCGTAAGTATTCTTGAGTTATTATCCGGAAACCATTTTACTATTTTGAGTCACTCAGACCTTGACCTTTGACCTAGTGACCTGAAAATCAATAGGGGTCATCTGCCAGTCATGATCAATGTACCTATGGAGTTTCATGATCCTTGGCCTAAGCGCTCTTGAGTTATCATCCGGAAACCATCTGGTGGACAGACGGACGGACCTACCAACATGAGCAAAACAATATACCCCCTCTTCTTCAAAGGGGGGCATAATAATTAAAATTATAAGACTAACTCATTTAAATTATACATGTATTTATATACTTTGTTTATGTATTTGAAATAAATACAGATATAATAGTCATTAGTTATTTATTTGATAAAAATTCAAACTGGGAATTGTATTTCCATTTTGCTTTAGATGCGCCAGGAAAAGACCTGCACTGAGAATGTCTACACATATTTATTCAGATTTAGGATACATCTCTCAGCATTGTCACTTAGAGAGGGCAAGTTCCAATCATCATCAAACATACAGGAAGTTAAGCTTGGTACTACTAAACTATAAGGCATCTTTACGTCAGTCATTATTATTGCGTTACACTGCTTATTAGTAAATATTGACACTTTCAAATTCATACAAATTAGTGGCGAGTTATTTCCTGTAAAAGCCAGTTGCTATGAACAGTAAACAATCAATTCATTAAACTTAACACTCATAACTGAAGCCGGGCTTGAGGGTTCCAGAACGACAACTTCACTTGCAGTGTTTTTTCACCATTTTGGGAATGGGGCCGGGTCTCTTTGGATTGGGAAAATTCGCGGCGTTTTGACTAAAATTGTTGTTGTTGTTTTGCTAACAAATGCTTCAAAATTGAGGATACAAATGCGTCCAGTATTATATTTACTAAGGTTGATCTTATATGGATAGGAGATAAACAAAATATTGATCTAAAAAAATAAAATAAAAAAAATATTTTTTTTTTTTTTGGTTCCATTGGGAATTTTTAGCTCCCATTTGGGAAAAATATATACTTTTTTCCATTGGGAATGGGTCTGGTTACCGGACCCGATTTGTAATGAAAAAAACACTGACTTGCCTGACTGAACCAGGTTTGCAACAGTTGACTCCGCTTTTGACAAACCCTTGTTTAATCTGACAACTATGCACTGTTTTCAATATTTGATAAATGATCCCCATTTTTAAGCCAGGCTTGCACAGGAAATCACTTTCACGCACCATTTTGATGTTAATGTTAATTAATTCATTTATAACTGTAGGTAATAGATTAAGTTTTACCCTTATAATACAAACTTAACAAGGGCTGTTTGTAAAACATGCATGCCCCCCATATGGGCTGTCCGTTGTACTGGCAGCCATTGTGTGAATACGACTTTTGTCACTGCAGGGTTTTTTTCCCACTTTTTGGGAAGATAGCCCATGGCTTTGGAATTGGGAATTTTATCGGCATTTTCATGAAATTGGGAAAATAAATTCATTAGCCTTTTTTTCCACATGAAAAGTCCACTGATTAGGGAAATACTAAATTTGATATAAGTCTTTATAATCATTCAAATTAAAAGAACAAAATCATATAATACTTTGTAAGATGTAATTGAATTGAAATTGAGATAAAATACACATTAGACTTCTTTCTAAAAAAAAAAAAAAAATTTTTATTTTCTTTTTCTTTTGGAAATTGGGAATTTTTTTCCACATTTTGGGAAAAAAGTATACTTTTTGGGATTGGGAACATAGCCGAATTTCGGCTATAAAATCGGGCCAAAAAAAACCCTGCACTGTGACCTTGACCTTTGACCTAGTGACCTGAAAATCAATAGGGGTCATCTGCAAGTCACGATCAATGTACCTATGAAGTTTCATGATCCTAGGCAAAAGCGTTCATGAGTTATCATCCGAAAATCATTTTACTATTTCGGGTCACCGTGACCTTGACCTTTGACCTTGTGACCTCAAAATCAATAGGGGTCATCTGCGAGTCATGATCAATCCACCTATGAAGTTTCATGATCCTAGGCATATGCGTTCTTGAGTTATCATCCGAAAATCATTTTACTATTTTGGGTCACCGTGACCTTGACCTTTGACCTAGTGACCTGAAAATCAATAGGGGTCATCTGCGAGTCATGATCAATCTACCTATAAAGTTTCATGATCCTAGACATATGCGTTCTTGAATTATCATTCGAAAATCTTTTACTATTATGGGTCAACGTGACCTTGACCTAGTGACCTCAATAGGGGTCATCTGCGAGTCATGATCAATCTACCCATGAAGTTTAATGATCCTAGGCGTATGCGTTCTTGAGTTATCATCTGGAAACCATTTTACTATTTCGGGTCACAGTGACCTTGAACTTTGACCTAGTGACCTCAAAATCAATAGGGGTCATCTGCAAGTCACGATCAATGTACCTATGAAGTTTCATGATCCTAGGCAAAAGCGTTCATGAGTTATCATCCGAAAATCATTTTACTATTTCGGGTCACCGTGACCTTTGACCTTGTGACCTCAAAATCAATAGGGGTCATCTGCGAGTCATGATCAATCCACCTATGAAGTTTCATGATCCTAGGCATATGCGTTCTTGAGTTATCATCCGAAAATCATTTTACTATTTTGGGTCACCGTGACCTTGACCTTTGACCTAGTGACCTGAAAATCAATAGGGGTCATCTGCGAGTCATGATCAATCTACCTATAAAGTTTCATGATCCTAGACATATGCGTTCTTGAATTATCATTCGAAAATCTTTTACTATTATGGGTCAACGTGACCTTGACCTAGTGACCTCAATAGGGGTCATCTGCGAGTCATGATCAATCTACCCATGAAGTTTAATGATCCTAGGCGTATGCGTTCTTGAGTTATCATCTGGAAACCATTTTACTATTTCGGGTCACAGTGACCTTGAACTTTGACCTAGTGACCTCAAAATCAATAGGGGTCATCTGCAAGTCATGATCAATCTACCCATGAAGTTTCATGATCCTAGGCGTATGCATTCTTGAGTTATCATCCAGAAACCATTTTACTATTTCGGGTCACCGTGGCCTTTGACCTAGTTACCTCAAAATCAATAGGGGTCATCTGCAAGTCATGATCAATGTACCTATGAAGTTTCATGATCCTAGGCCCAAGCGTTCTTGAGTTATCGTCTGACAACCACCTGGTGGACCGACCGCCCTACCGACATGAGCAAAGCAATATACCCCCTCTTCTTCGAAGGGGGGCATAATAACCATTTTAAATTTAAAACAAATAAGTTTACCTCTCTTCAGCCTTTTGCATTGTGATAGTTTAAACCAATGACAAGGGACAAAATTGTCACAAAACCAGGTTTTCATTGTGAAAAAAAAATCTGATAAAGGGAGAAAACTCAAACTGAACTTTTGAAATGAACAAACAAAATTAACCGCCTTTGTAAGTTTGTTTTTTAAAAAAATCTATTGTTAGTCGTGGCGACCTTGACATTGGAGATATTGACGTGATTCTTTTGTGCGACACACCGTCCCATGATGGTGAACAAATGTGCCAAATGATTTTAAAATCTCACAATGAATGACATAGTTATGGCCAGGACAAGCTCATTTATGGCCATTTTTGACCTTTGAACTCAAAGTGTGACCTTGACCTTGGAGATATCGACGTAATTATTTCGCGCGACACACCGTCCAATGATGGTGAACAAATGTGCCAAATGATTTTAAAATCTGACAATGAACGACATAGTTATGGCCCGGACAAGCTTGTTCCGCCCGCCAGCCAGCCAGCCCGCCCGCATTCGCCAATCTAATAACCAGTTTTTTCCTTCGGAAAACCTGGTTAAAAAGGACCAATCGGATAACACAAGAAATGAAAAGAAATGTACAAAGAAGGAGTTGTATTTAGTCACATTTGCATGATCAGAGTAAGGACACATCTCTCAGCATTTTATCTAAGAGAGGGCAAGTTCCAATCATCATTTCATACCGACAGATGTATGTGTTAACTGTTAGACCAAATTAGTATGCACACCAAAATTAAAGCCTTAATTGTTCACAACATATGATTACTGACTTCTTGACATTTAAACATCTAAGTACCAGTACAAATATTTTTACTTCAAAATATGACCACCTTATATCTTGACATTCAATATCTAGCAGTTTTTTTGGTAAGACCACTTAGTTTAAAATGTTTAAAAAACTTGCCATTTTATTTACTATTGTACAATACTCCGCAAATGTAAAACTTCGTAGTGTTGTAAACTTTGTGATCAAAATTAATGAGCTTAATTGAAGAAAATTTCGAAAGACAAATAATATTCAATAATTCTCATAGAGTATTTCATAGAATTAACATTATCAGAACAAAACACGTCCATCAGGTTATCAGCTGAGGGAAAGTTATTCTTCATCATCAATAAAAAATATTCAAAGCAATCTCATGTCAGAGTTATAAGAGCCACTTGTAGAGGATATCATACACCAGATCAAAGTGTAAGCTCTTAAAAGCAAAAAAGCTCTGAAATGCAAAAAAGCTCTAAGCTTCAATACATAGTGAAAGACCACCAGACTTACAGGCCAAAATGTCATACAAAAAGCAATAATTTACAAGCCAGTTGTAAATATCAATGGCCTCAATTTGGCATCTGTTTAAGTCAGTTTAACACTCTGGTGTTTTTTCACCATTTTGGGAATGGGGCCCGAGTCCCTCTGGATTTAGAAAATTTGCGACGTTTTTACTAAAATTGGGAGTGTTGTTGTTTTGCTTAAAAAATGCTTCAAAATTGAGAATACAACTGTTTTCAGTATTATATTTACTTAGGTTGATATTATATGGATGGGAGATGAACAAAATATTGAAATGTATATAAAAAAGTTTTTTGGGCTTTTTTGCAAATTGTGAATTTTGAGCTCCCATTTTCAATTATTTTTTTACTTTTTCCATTGGGAATGGGGCAAATTACCAGACCCGATTTTTTAATGAAAAAAACTCTGACATCATAGCGTTTTACTGTTCAACAGAAATAAGATATTTTCATCTATAAAAACTTGATCAAAAATGAGGGCAATACTTTATTCACTGCAGACTTTTTGACAATTTAATTCACAATATCTGACGGGCCTTTGATCTTTTACAATGTCTGAGCGGCTAAAAATTTAGTATTCAACAAAATGATTTCCACATTTTCTATGTTTACAGTTATTTTCATTATCAAAAGTTTCAAACAAAGAAATCAGAAATAAAGTCTCCATCAGTTTTTCAGCTGAGGGAAAGTTTTTTCATCATGTGACTAAGTGTAATAATGAAAATTTTGAAAAGGTTTAAGCAAAGAAATCAGAAATAAAGTCTCCATCAGTTCTTCAGCTGAGGGAAAGTTTTTTCATCATGTGACTTTATTACCTTAAAAGGGTCCTTATTGTGGTCTAGAGGTTAAACCCCTCACAGACCTCACCCATATACTAAGTGGTCTAAGCTAACTCAAGTGAATTGCCTTGATTCCTTACGTTTCAAACGTTTAAGAAGCAATTTTCACAGCAGTGTTTTTTTTCACCTATAGGGGAATGGTGGCGGGGCCCGTCCAAAGGGGGAAAACGCGTCTTTTTTTAGGAAAAGGAGGAAATTTATATGTAATGATATATATTATATGAATACAAATGTATGTATGAATGTTAATATTCACAAATGAATGTCTCTGTCCTTTTTCTTCAATATAGGTCAATGATTTTTCAACATTAGTTTCAGACAGTTCAGCCGTCATGCAGTCTCAGTTTTGCTCGCTATTTTGGGATTTATTTAATCGAAAAAATGGCAATTTTGAGCATTTTCTATCAATAAAATTGACCAAATTGGAATGTTTTTATCAACCAATATTGTTACAATATAGATTATAGATACATCAGGCCTTTTCCTGGCCATGATTTTGGGAAAAAATGCAATTCATGTTAAAAGTCCACTATATTGTGAAAAACTAATTTAACTTTGTTAGTTGTTTATGAAATAAATTTGAGATATATTTATCATTAGATAATTATTTAAAAAAAATAAATAAAAATTATTACTTCTGGAGGGGATTTTTTTCTACAAAATTTAGGGAAAATATATACTCTTTTTTTAAGGGGAATGGGGCCGAAATTGCCATAAAAAAAACACTGCACAGCAATAGGGACAAACAATCCTGTGAAGTGCACAAATATAATTCATAGAACCTTTATGTTTCTGATCAACTTACACCATGGAGCCTCACAGCTTTACAGTCGCCACATTTCGGAACACTTCCCAACTTCTTTGTGTATAAGTATACAAGTTTACCACCTAGAAAAAACAAAATCATTTTAATTATAACTAATAAGCTTTAATAAAGTAAATTAATGACCATTTTCACCATTTATTCTTTAACCAATTAAAAGCCTCTTCCCCATGACACTTTTCTTCAAAATAATGCTGTTTTCCATTAACTACAGCATACCTTTTTTCTTTCTGCTAAACTGCTATTGTTACAACAATAATCAGATATAGCAAAAATAGCCTAACAGCTTAAATTATGGTCTTAAGAGCGAATTAGGAAAATGTTTATAAAAAAAATCCAAAATTATATGGTCTACTTTCACTAGATGAGGACCAAGGATTCTATGTCCTACAGGTAAAAAAATGCCTTGCTGTTCTGCTAATGTGTGAAGACGCTCAAACATGCTTGATGCCTCAATAAAACATCAGCAGGATTTAATATTGCACTAAACATCCACCAGGCTAACAACAAGTGTTAGCCAGGCCCTTTGCCGTGCAGTTTTTATATTGTTTAAATTAATTATTTTCCCTTTTTTGCCACATAACTATAAACTTCAGTTTTATCACATTCCAGTTTTATTATTTCTGTAAGTGTTTAGAAACATTCTAATAACTGATGCCTCAATAATACACGAACAGGATTTAATATTGCACTAAACATCCACCAGGCTGACAAATAATATAAGCCAGGCCCTTTGCTGTGCTGTTTTTAAAAATTCAATTGAATATGTGTTTTATCTGAAATTGTTTTTTTTTTCTACACATGTCTAGAAACCTTCAAATAACTTTGATGCCACTATAATACACAAACAGGATTTAATATTGCACTAAACATCCACCAGGCTGACAAATAATATAAACCAGGCCCTTTGCTAGCGCTGCAACAATATACCGGTATATCGGTATATATCGCAATACGCATATTGTATTGCGATACGATTTTCGTCATACCGGTACGAAAATTTTACAAACATGCATCAACATTTCGTTCAGAAAAGCCATCCAAAATAATGATATCCAGGTAAACAAAACAAAGCGGTATTTTGTAAAAATAAATTGTTACGTAAAAATGGCATTCTAAAAAGTCAATTTTACAGAGTAGCGTTGTTATTCTATTTATTCTATGCTTTTAAACGAATTATTGTTGAATTAATTACGCACAACTAAATGTCTCGTTCGATTCTGAAAAGAGCATTATAAAATTTGTAATCCGAATTCCAAAAACACTCTTCCGAAATATAATGCTAAAGCAACAATAAAAAAAGTGCTTTATTCTTGTTCTCAATAAAAAGCGCACGAAAATTATACAGACATGTAGAACGTCGCGTGGAAAGTGTGGGTGTATTTGTGTTGTATAAAACGGGAACATCACATCAGGCGATTTACGCGTGTTCAGTGGGAAAATAAACGCCCGATTGGAAGTTATTTCATCACATCTTTAAATAGAAACAAATGCCAAAATGTATTTGATATTTAAGAAAATTGGCGAATGTTAGTGTTCTTGAGCATTTTTATAGTAAACATTTACCAGAATTTGCTTTAAAACTGGAATATACGGGATTATCGGGTAATTGGCGAGTTATAATTCTGGTACAAGTAAGCAATATATTGCAATATATTGCAATACGGGTTTTTGAACTGACAATATATCGCAATACGCTTTTTGGCGTATTGTTGCAGCACTACCCTTTGCTGTGCTGTTTTTAAACACTCAATATGCGTTTTTACTGAAATTGAATTTTTATTATTTCTGCCCATGTTTAGAAACATTCGAATGACTGATGCCTCGATAATACACGAACAGGATTTAATATTGCACTTAACATCCACCAGGCTGACAAATAATATAAGCCAGGCCCTTTGCTGTGCAGTTTTAAAACCCTTTTTTAAAGGTAATTGTTATTTCTGCCCATGTTTAAAAACTTTCAAATAACTTTGATGCCTCAATAATACACCAGCAGGAGTTACTATTGCACTAAACATCCACCAGGCTGACAAATCATATAAGCCAGGCCCTTTGCTGTGCTGTTTTTACACATGTTTTGTTGTATTGAAATTTTGTTATTTCTGCTAATGTTTAGAAACATTCAAATAATGTTGATGCCCAAAATAAAATAAGCAGAATTATATGTTGCACTTAACATCCACCAGACTAATAACAAATATTAGCCTGGCCCTTTGCCGTGCTGGGTAACCATTGTCTGTTTTTAAAGTGTTTTTATTTAAAAGAACTTAAGTAATTTTGTCTACTCTACAATACATTCATAGCTTTTAATTATTACTTTTTGTTTTGCTTAACTGAACTTTGTATATCCTTACCTGGTGTCTTTGATCTATTTTGTTAATCAGCAACGAAAGGAGCAGCAAATAATATGAAAAATAAAACAACATGCAAATATATTAACATGTGTATGATTAATTCCATTATACAAATATTAATTTTTAGTTAGATGTTTTCCTTATACATTTGACATGATAACTGGAATTTATCGGTTTTGTTAAATGATAACATGTAATTATATAAAAGATGATTTCTATATCAAAAAGCATGTAAACACGAGCCATAAAAGGAACTATCAATCCACTCAAACCTTCAGGCGATGGATCTTAGAAAATTAAGAATACAGTAAACTTACTCATTGAGTGATCTTATTTGCAAATATAATAAAGACAGTCACACATTATTATTTTTTGATACAACTTTTGCGGCCAACCTATCAAATTGTACAATCTGTACCACAGGGGCCAGTCAAAAAAAAAAAAAAGTATATATAAGAAAAAGGGCACCAACGCAATCCTACTACCGGACATGAATTCCAAGGTCCTGCTACACAATTCATATGTTTATCACCAAAAACTCTGCACAGATTTACAGCAAAATAAATTTTCTTTCAAACGGTACCAGTGTCATTCCATTCGACACAGTATTAAACTGTCCACATGGCCTCACTTGAGTGGTTGAAATTGTAAAAAGTTCAAAGGTAAGGTAACAATTGACATTGACACCGGCAAATGGTTGCTTTTGACGTCAAGAATTATTGTGTGTGAAAATGAGTTGATTTCTTGGCTATTATTTGGAGACCAAGTGAGTTATTCATTATTGACGTGGATAGTGTTCCTTGGATGTGTTTTATATGGAAACATAGACAATTTATCCGGGAATCGCTTATTACGTGCCTAGCAGGACTCCTCTAGTGTAAACACAAGTGGACAAGCTTAGCTACATTGACGAATTTTGGACAATTTCTCGTGTTTGAGGCCATGTGGACAGTTTAATATTTCGTCGAATTGAATGACAAGAGGTACCGTTTGAAAGATAAATTTATTTTGCTGTAAATCTGTGCAGAGTTTTTGTTGATAAACATATGAATTGTGTAGCAGTGCCCTGGAATTCATGTCCGGTAGTAGGATTGCTTTGGTGCCCTTTTCCTTTTTCTTATATATACTATTTTTTTTTATTTTTTATTTTTTTGACTGGCCCCTGTGATCTGTACTTGATCCTTCAGGGTTCGACACTAAGGCACGTCCGACAGACATTGTCTAGTAAGATCGGTGGTCGGGCTAGTAAAACTGCGGGCTAACTTGTCCGACTGGTCGTACATAGATTTAAAAAAATCTATACTGATTCAAATAACTATAAATAACTGCTGTGAAAACCTTTACTTTTAATGTGTAAAATTACTCTTGTATCCGTTATTTACATTAAAACAAAACTAGTATATTTAAATAAACGGGGAGCATTCACATGAGTGCGAAGCACGAGTGATTTGATAACACGCATCTATACAACTTACTGTGGGTTATTCGACAACAAACCATCATAGAAAAATATTATTTCGATTCTAACATGATTCTGATTGATTTGGTTCAAGCTTTAGGACGTGAACTATATTTTTCAATACTCCGCCCTTCTTAGTACCAAGTTCACTATTTAGTGACGTCATTTAATTGTACAAACATATGACGTCATTTTCATTCATAAATATTTTGCAAATGACGTCACTTTCATTGAAAACAACAATCGTAGAAACTTAATGACGTCACCTTTATTGATGCTACTGAAAAGCTGACATTCTATAAATGTTTTCTGAATAACGTTTCCTAACAAATAACATTCTTTGTAGACGTGGTTATGCCACTTATCACCAAATATACAATTTATTGTTTCATTACATTTATATACATGCTACATTTATTTCATTTCTTTTAGAGCGGGTTTTAGCACGTGCATTTTACTGCAATATTTTCTTTATTTATTCGGAACTATTTTCGAAACATTAAGCTCCGCCCATAAGTTATTGCAGAATAACCCACACTTGATTTCCTTCTTTGTCTATAGAAAACAAGTCGCGTGCCGTGTTAGAATTACTGATAAATCCTGATTAAACAGTTACATGACACAATTGTGTTCATTTGCTATGTCATTTATGGTCTAGTAAACATCAGGTTCGGGCTAGTACATTTTAAGAGGAGCTGGTCCGACGGTCTTGCTGTTAAAAAAGTTAATGTCGAACCCTGTCCTTGGGAGTAAACTATAATTGTGGAAGGTTGTAATGTTTACTAAATATATTGTTCTTTTAAGTGCTTTAAGTTGTTACCAAACATCGCCATTTACTTTAGCTAAAGAAACTTCAGCGTACAGTTTATATAGTATTGACAGACCTGTACGCTGAAGCTAACCCCGTATCGAAAGTCAACCAGAGTCATAACATATTTATGTCACGCTATAAATCAAAGAAAGCTCATTTTCTTTGATACATTTCTACAAATATTGGTGAATGAATATAAAATACTGCATCGGGGATTATTTTAAGGTTCAAATGTTTCAAATACATCTTACAATATACGAAAATAACTCTCATCAGTCTGAAATTCACAATTTTGACGCCATTGTCGCTTTGTCATGTGACGAGTTTTCATTTGGATACTTTCGGATCGACCTTGACATTATTTGCTGAAATTGTAAACATTACTTTCGTTTTCTGAAATCTATTATTTGTGATAAACAACTTACGTCTGGTGGATTATAAGACTGATTTCAGTGTGAATCAGGTAGTTTTAAATAATATTTACTTTGAGTTTGTATTTACACTACAATTTGTTTACAAAACAAGCCAGAATAATCTAAAATACCGGGAAATGTCATTCTGAATTTGAAAACACTTGAGCAGATGGTATGTTACTAAAAATAGAAATAACGTCATATGACCGTGAAATCTCGGGAGATTTGAATTTCAAGAAAGTCTGCCACATCGCTGTTTTTCTCGATATGTAAGAGCAGAATAGATAAATTTTAAATGTTTAAGATAGTAATTTGTGAGAATATATCAGTTGATTGTGAAAAATGTTAATCTTTCCGATCAAGTGGTTGATTTGGGCCAATAACTGCATATAAAAGCTGTTTTGGACCGGTCTTTGTTAACTGTCAACTTTTCGGGAATTTCTGGTTGACTTTCCTAATGGGGTTGGTCCATAACTATAAAGTCGCGCCAGTCAAAAATCATAACAAGCGACATTTAAAGTTATGGTAGCCAGAACTACATTTACTTACACCGTACGGCGGTTACTGCTCGAGTTGTATGACAGACGGCGACGGAATGTCAGTCGCTGAACCATCTAAAAAAGAATTATTGCACGTATTTTAGATTCTAAAACTGCAATTCAATGATTAATCTTGCAAAAAAGACATGTTATAGCAGTATGCTGTGACGAATGCATTTTGCTTTTTTTATAAACAGATGCAATGGAAATGATCGACATGCACATTAAATAAATAACTAACACTCCAGTCCAGCGCAATAATAGCACGCCCGATTCGGAGATTAAAATGCTTGTAGTAAGAGCACTAAATGTAACATTTTTGTAAACGACTATAAACACTAAGAATACACTAAGTAGCATACATCTTATAACTGCAATTAACTTGTCCGGAAAGCAACAAGGCAAATCAAAAATATACAAATAAAACAGCAGTCCCAAAATCGTTATTAGTCGATGTTCAATTTCATAAGGTTATTCGTAAATTCTGTCGTTATTATCAGTACGTTTGGCTTCTTCAAACACCATTCGTCTACTTGACATTAAATTACTTTACAAAAGAATCAAAATGAGACCGATCAATGCAGATTTAAACCCTGTTTATTTCATGTTTCTACCTTGGCTGTTTTTTGACGGAAAAGGAAGTTTACATGCGGTTACTTCCCTTCATCCTGTTTCCCTGCCTCTGTCACGCAGCGAAATAATTAATGAAACCAGGCTGTACAATAACTTCCTGTACTTGGTGACAGAATATCATGTCGACGTTAATCGAGTCATATGAGCAACAATACTCAAATTTAAGCGCCGAAATAACAGTAACGATTGGAAAACTGGGAAATTCATTAGGGGGTATATTTTATTTTCGTTGTTTTTCTTCACTCTCGAGCCTGGTAGTTTTTCTTTACTTGCATGCAAATCCGGATGTAGAAAAAATTCGGACGAGAATAGACTTACGCAAAACTAATACGACGGTAACGTGTTTTATCTTACTGTTGTGCAAGGCCTCTTCTTGTTGTTTTGAGATTATGTATATAATTTTGTTTAACTGAGACGATTTTATTAAAGCTTGATTTTGTGTATTTGTGTTGAGACAATTAAAATTTGAATAATTATTAATAGAGATAAAAAACTAATTGAGAATGAGAGGTATCAGGTCAACATGGCCCCGATGCTTACCCTGCCTGGTTATACTCAGCCCAGAATTCAAGGGAAGGTTTTTTCTCACCTCTATATTTGTACTATAATCAAAATACAAATTTAATTTGTACAAATAATTTAGACTTAATTATAAATTTGAAAAGAATATTTTCCTTTTAATGCCAATTAACACTCAAAATCAACACATATTTTGTTAAATATTCAAAATATAAAGTTAACACACAAAAATCAATGTACTTTACAGCAAGAGCCAAAATTTCAAGCTAGATGTGTTATGCAAACATAGATTAAACAAGATACAAAATGCTAGCTCTTGTTTGTTTTTGTGGGACAACATATTCAACACATGTTTATGTAACATGTTAGAGTTTGTGTGTCATATATGTAGATATTGTTGCAGGAAAATAAAATGGAATATAGAAGGAACACTGAATTTTTATGGATTAACTTTCTTTTCGAAAAAATATCAGGCTGAGTTGAAATAGACACGTTGGGAAATGGTCTAAATTATATTAAAAAAAGCATATCGCCAAAGCCTGACTATTGTAAGCTTATTGTCAGGGAAGGATATTATCAGGGTCCCTGGATTTCCTGAGAAAACTCATATATATATTGTCTGTACAAGAGCTAATGAAGTAATAAGTGTGGGCAACAATAGTGATAAAATAGTTTGTGATAGATTCTAATCCTGTTCATTCAGTTTATGCTATTATTTATAGTATGTGTTAGTTCAGGGCTTGAATTTAACTTTTTTTACTACTTGCAAAACATTGCGAGCAGCTTTAATAACAACTCGCAAAATCAAAAACATACTTGCAAATTTTAGTTTTATATTAAGTTATTTTCCCCAATTTTTAGTGTTTTCATAGAAGGATTTACTTTCTGTTTTTTTCCTAACTCAACGGTTAACTTTGCTCTATCTTTCGTATTGTTTTTTCCGTCTGTGGGCAAAAAGAAACTAGTTATTTTTTCGCAACTAGTCTGTTTAAGTTAAATGAACACTTGTGAATAGTAGAATGTAGTGGATCGGTGGTCTAGTGGTAACACACTTGCTTCACAATCCAGAGATCGCTGGTTCGATCCCCCGCTGCACCTAACCTACTAACTCGTCTTTCGCATGAGACGTGAAACCGAGGTGCAGTGTACTAGGTGCTATACACCGGGCACTAAAAAGACCCAGGGTCACCTCTGGAACGGGGTGTCTCCTGTATCTTGCACTATCCCCCGTAACCAACTAACACCTCTTTCTGGAAGCGATGGCCATATGGGAGACAATCCCGGTGCACTCAATAAAAAACAACAACGAATATTAGACTGTTTCACGTTCTTTGTACCAATACCATCCGCGTATCTGTAATATAAGTATACCAGTCTACATACAAGGTGTGTGCTTCCGCATACGGGTATTTGGACATTCTATAAATTGACCTACGGTTTATTGTTCATGATGTGGAGCGCATTTAGCAATATAACTTGTGTTTTTTTTCACTATTTCTTTACTCGCAAAAAAATACTAGTGGCTTAAAAGTTAACTCGCAATCGGTATTTTTCACTCGCATTTTGCGAGTGTGCGAGTGTTAATTTCGAGCCCTGTGATTAAAATAATAGAATAAACAATTATGTAAGTATACAGGGTTTTTTGGCCCGATTTTATAGCCGAAATTCAGCTATGTTCCCAATCCCAAAAAGTATACTTTTTCCCCAAAATGTGGCAAAAAATTCCCAATTTCCCCCCAAAAAATTTTTTTTAGAAAGAAGTGTCTTATGCGTATTTTATTTCAATTTTAATTCAATTACATCTAACAAAGTATTATATGATTTTGTTCTTTTAATTTGAATGATTATAAAGAGTTATATCAAATTTAGTATTTCCCTAAACAGTGGACTTTTCGTGTGAAAAAAAAGGCTCAGTTTAGGCTAATGAATTTATTTTCCCAATTTCATGAAAATGCCAATAAAATTCCCAATTCCTTTGTGTCGTTACTGTGTTGAAATTAATATGCTTTGTTTACAAAACTTTCTCATTTATTTATACTTTCTACATTGCAGCTGAAAAGCAGGGGCATATCAGACATGCAGACAAACTATTTGACGAGCTTGCAGAGCTGGTTTGTAAATTGTTGGAATAGTTATGATACTTCTTCCTCTCTGCATTAATTTAATCAATCTTTGTACTTGGTTATGAAAATAACATGAATATATTCCAAAATAAAATGAATGTTATAAAAAATAAAGTATCCGAAACAAATTGATTTTTATCCTAGCTATAATGAATATTATCAAAAATAAAATTAATATTATCCAAAATAAAACAAATATTATTTAAATGAATAAAGCATTAGCCTGCAGACCACTCAAAAAATGGTGCATGAACTTCCTACTTGTAAAATAACATGTACATGTATCTATCATAGACACATGTAAGATTTCCACTAAGTAGACACAGGATAATTTGGGATGACTTTACGCCCATGCATTAAGCCCCATTTCCTGAAAGTGGGGCTCATGTTTATTTCTTGTCTCTGTTTTAGCTTGAACAGATGGAGTTGGAGATCAAAGAGCTGCCAGCTAAAGACAAACAGAAATATCGCACACGACTGGCATCATACAAGGCAGAGAACAAGAAACTGTTGGCGGACATGGTTGGATTTACCTATCACTTTCTTATTTTACTAATCAATTATCATCAGTAATATGTTTAATTTTCCTGAATGTCAAATATATCTCACCTCCTACAAAAATGACCTAATCCGATTGGCTAAGAGCGGTCACGTGCCCAATGCTGTATTTTCCATACAGAGTATTTTCCATACACCCCGAGCAATCATGTAGTCGGTTGAGATATAATCACCTCGCTCTCGTATGGTATGCAATTACTGAGGATGTATGTCCCGTACACCATCAGTTACTAACAGTCTAACTAATACTATAGGGATTCAGTGTTAACACTCTTAACTGATTGCTGATAACATTCGTTATATAATAATGTAAGAAAATTCAGATCAGACACTCCTGGTCACATTATTAATACATTCCATTTTAATATTCTGGTTGGCTTTAGTTTCCTCATATGCATTAGATGAATTGAGATTTTGCATGGGAATGACTACATAATATTTTTTTTTAGCTCAAGTGAGATGATATGGATTTTTGGGGGACTATTGTTGAATTTTTAGCTCACCTGAGCACAACGTGCTCATGGTGAGCTTTTGTGATCGCTTTTTTGTCCGTCATCCGTTGTGCGGCGTCAACATTTGCCTTGTTAACTCTCTAGAGGCCACATTTATTGTCCAATCTTCATGAAATTTGGTCAAAAGATTGTATTCAATGATATCTTGGATGAGTTAGAAAATGGTTACGTTTGCTTGAAAAACATGGCTGCCAAGGGGTGGGGCATTTTTCCTTATATGGCTATAGTAAAATCTTGTTAACACTCTAGAGGCCACAGTTATTGTCTGATCTTCATAAAACTTGGTCAGAAGATTCATCCCAATAATATCTTGGACGAGTTCGAAAATGATTTTGGTTGATTGAAAAACATGGCCGCGAGAGGGCAGGGCATTTTTCCTTTTATGGCTATAGTAAAACCTTGTTAACACTCTAGAGGCCACATTTATTTTCAGATCTTCATGAAACTTGCTCAGAAAATTTGTCCCACTGATATCTTGCATGAGTTCAAAAATGGCAACCTTTGCTTGAAAAAACATGGCTGCCAAGGGGCGGGGCATATTTCCTTATATGGCTATAGTAAAATCTTGTTTACACTCTAGAGGCCACATTTATTGTCCATCTTCATGAAACTTGGTCAGAAGATTCATCCCAATAATATCCTGGACGAGTTCGAAAATGATGCTGGTTGGTTGAAAAACATGGCCGCCAGGGGGCAGGGCATTTTTTCTCATATGGCTATAGTAAAACCTTGTTAACACTTTAGAGGCCACATTTATTTTCCGATCTTCATGAAACTTGCTCAGAAGATTTGTCTCACTGATTGCTTAAATGAGTTCAAAAATGGTAACCTTTGCTTGAAAAACATGGCTGCTAAGGGGCAGGGCATTTTTCCTTATATGGCTTTATATGGCTAGAGTAAAATCTTGTTTAACACTCTAGAGGCCACATTTATTGTCTGATCTTCATGAAACTCGGTCAGAAGATTCATTCCAATAATATCTTAGACGTGTTAAAAAATGATGCTGGTTGGTTAAAAAACATGGCTGCCAGGGGGCGGGGCTATTTTCCTTATATGGCTATAGTAAAACCTTGTTAACACTCTAGAGGTCACATTTATTTTCCGATCATCATGAAACTTGGTCCGAAGATTTGTCCCAATGATATCTTGGATGAGTTCGAAAATGGTTTTGGTTGCTTTAAAAACATGGCCACAAGGGGCGGGGCATTTTTCCTTATATGGCTATATATGGCTATTATAGTAAAACCTTGTTAACACTCAAGAGGCCACATTTATTGTCCAATCTTCATGAAATTTGGTCAGAAGATTGGTCTCAATGATATCTTGGATGAGTTCGAAAATAATTATGTTTGCTTACTGTCTGATCTTCATGAAACTTGGTCAGAAGATTCATCCCGATTATATCTTGGAAGAGTTAAAAATTGATGCCGGTTGGTTGAAAAACATGGCTGCCAGGGGGCGGGGCATTTTCCTTATATGGCTACAGTAAAACCTTGTTAACACTCTAGAGGCCACATTTACACTTCAACACCGTTATTTCGAACACCGATAATCCGAAGTCACCGTTATTTCGAAGTATTTTCCGGGTCCCGATTTTGGTTCTTCTTTGTTTAATGTAAAATTTCATTGTTAATCCGAACTTCGTTAAACCGAAGAAATCGTTAATTCGAAGTGATTCTGTCGGTCCCAACACCTCATTCGCACCTAATTATCAATCTTTAATCCGAAGTCAAAACTGCAAAACACTCAGCGTAATTTCACACCTTTGTCGTCTGCGCTTTGCACGTCAAAAACCGATAATTACACCTTTGTCTTCTGCGACTTAATCGGCCAGCGATCAGCGGACGCAGTACTTAAAAGATGAATTCAGCGACGATGACGAGGCCGACAACACAAGAATAAACATGATATCCAATCAATGTATGATCGCATCAACGACGTAAGGCAGTTCTGCGAGCAAAACACGGGCGGAAGTGAATTGTTGAATGTCCTTGACAAATTGGAGAAATATGTTACATGCGTCCAGTTTAGTGCTGCTAACGATGATGTTCAGAGAGACATCGCGTCTTATTAAAAAAAAGTTTATTCATTTCCGAAAATGTACATATATGTATTTACATGTATTATAATGTGTGCTGTTCATGGTATTTTATATGTTCTGTAATTAGAGAAAAATAAAAGAAGAAGAAAAAGAATCGTTTTATTCCTCCGTTTGTTACAAATAGAAATCTATTGCTATCTGACTAGTTTACGTTTTTAAGTAAAACCATTATAAATATTAGCGTGTAATCGAACCATGCGGATTCCACAACGTTTTATTTGTACAGAGAAAGAAGTCTTCTGTCAAATGTTTATTTCGAATAATCGTTAATCCGAAGTTTTTTTTACGGTCCCGACGACTTCGAAATAACGGTGTTGAAGTGTATTTTCCAATCTTCGTGAAACTTGGTCAGAAAATTTGTCCCAATAATATCATCTTATCTCAGGTGAGTGACTTCGAGCCTTTCAGGCCCTCTTTTTTAAACAATTCTTACCATCATCCTTGTTGAAGAATTCGACCTGATTAATTATAGAAAACAAATAAGAACAATCAGAAAAATAAGGATATGAATTCACAATTTTGCAAAAACTATAGTACTTTTTTCAAACTTTAGAAGTCAGCCACATTTTTTTTATCAATCTTTTAGACATCACAACACACAAAAACTTATGGCTCTCAATCAAATCTTGGGCATTTCATTGTACAAGATCATCAGATAAAAAGAACATTATGTTTTATATGATCCCTCATGTAATGATGATATCATTACCGATATACTGAATTCAACAAATATCCTTGATTACCAGGTACCTTATTTTGTTGGAATATCATGACAGAGTTAAAAATTCAACAATTGAATAATATTTAAAAATAAAACAAATAAAAACAAAAAACACTATAACAACCGTTTATTACATGTAATTTTAGGTAAGATCACATATTGTACTTTGTCATTAGGTAATTCTTCCTTTCAGAAACGAGCTAAGCTTGGGTTGAATGCAAGAGAAGAACTGCTGGGTGAAGAGGTGAATGATTCAGAAGACCAGGTGAGTTGTGAAAAATAAAATATAATTTAAAAAAATTCTGTAATTGTGCTCCCCTATCAGAGAAAGTAGTATATATTTCATATGTTCTATATGTTTCTAGATGGGTGTTCGTAGGTAGACAACTTCTGTGTTGTTTCTCTTTGACCAACAATTTACATCTGATCTTAATATGTAGATCTGATCTACAAGTTCAAAAGTGGCCCTTTATCAGCTTCCGCTTTCTGTGTCCATATTTTCCATCCTTTCTCACCCAAAGTTTATCTTTAGATTGCTTTCAGTGTGGATGGGATTGAAATGTTTTTCAAGCATCTCTTGTTATCTTGTTTGTAGAGGACCAGGCTGCTAGACAACACAGAGACGTTAGAACGGGGTTCCAGGCGGCTGCAGGATGGCTACAGAGTTATTCTGGAAACAGGTAGACCATCTGTATGTTATGCAGGGCCCAGAGTTCACAGTAACGGTATATTCTGATAATTAAGAATAAAAAAGACTTAGATGGAAGAAACAAGACTGGTCATTTGAAAATATGTTTGATTGATATATATGTTCCATTAAATGTCATTGTTTATTGTTCCGAAACTGTATTCTTAAAATTAATTGGCATCCTCATATACCCCCATGTGCTTTGCTGTTTCACTGCATAAAAGCATTGTATGTATATTTTTTATAATGTTCTAGTTTTAGACAAATTTATTTACAGATGTTAAGAAACCCTTAAAAAACTGAGCTTTGTTGTAGCATTTGATTCTTTTTCAGAGCAAATGGGTGCACAGATCTTGAATGATCTTTCAGACCAGAGGGAAACTATACAGAGATCTAGAAATAGGGTGGGTTGTTGTTTTTATGTCTTAACATTCTTATATCTTATTTCCTTACACAAAGTTCTTGATATTGATATATGTAAAAAAATCACAACAATTTTGTTTTTGACTGTGCTTTTGAAATCTAACATCTCAATTTTACAGAGATCTTGGAATGTATATGGTCATTTTTGGTATGAAAGTCTTAAATATACTTACTGTTGTTGAGTGATATCATAAAATAACACAGACATTATTTCATTCTATCTTTTAGTGTCTTAAACGGATTTAAAAAAGATATTCCATTTAAATATTTTTATTTTAATCGTTAAACAAAATCCATTGTTGGTAATAAGGCAAGAAGTTATTAGGTCAATGACAAACATAAATATTGTTTAATGGCCATGGATTTAATAATGATATAAACCATGCCACTGTTATTTTTCATCTTCTGCCTGTACGTCCTTAAGCTTGTGTATTTAACTCTTCTTTAACTACCAGGTACTCATGTCACAGTTACTTGACTTAAATGTCTAGATGATATGTAAGAAAGGATTTTCAGCTGGGATGACTTTGGGCAGAATTATGGACCTCTACCTTTTTTTAACATAGAATATAAAGTAGCCCGAAGCTTGTGTTTAAAGCTCCTCTTTAATATCTGTTTGGATCTGTCTCACAGTCTCAATCTTTCACAGTTCAATCACCTTTTACTCCTCCTTAACAATTATGTTAATCTTGCACAAACTCTTAAAGTTGCATGATCTTAATGTATAGATGATTGAAAATAATTGAATTTTGGCTGCGAAAAGTTTTAGCAAAATTTTGGCCATTTGTCTGTTTTTTTCACTATGGAATATATAGTATCATATTGCATGTTTCCATACCCACCTTAAATACTTGATGCATATCACTCCAACTTTCACAGTTGAATCAGCATAGTGGGTAGATGATCATGCAATCAGTTATTGCCCTTTGACTGTGCTTTTTTTCAATAAAAAATATATGTACAAGTCCAAAATTGTATGTGTACAACTTTTCTAACTTATCGAGAATGTGTAGACGATTGTAATTGAAGGAATATTGACTGCAGTCTAAAGTGGATTTCTCAATGTCCAAATATAGGGTCATCCCTGTCTGGTACATATTTCTAGTTTTCATGTAAACTGGTAATACATGAATGAAATGATTGTGTTTTTTTTATATTGAATGAGAACGGGCTATCAAATGGTTTATTGTTGTGAAATGTTAACCATTTACACAATAAGATAATTATTGTTGTTGTTGCTTCAATTTGAACTGTTAACGCAATACGATGATTTTTTTGTTATTGTTCGAATTCAATATGTTTTTTTTTGTGGTGACTAAGTAAGCTGATTGTTGAATTGATATTGATTTTCAGTTGGAAGAAACTAATACCGCCCTGGGCAAGAGTTCTCGTGTTCTTTCTGGGATGATGAAACGGTAATTACTACCAGAAGTCAGAGTTATTAAAACTTTATTTTAATTCTGCGATGCAAAGCTTGGTGCAATTTATACACAATCGCAAGCATTAAAATTAATTTAACCAAAAGGAAGTGTAGATTTTTTTGCAATACAATACCATAAAACAAGTTACCTTGTATGCCTTACCTTTATCTAAAGTATATATTGGATGGTACCAGTCTGGCTTGAGACTTGAGATTAATATTGATCTGAAAAAATACCTTAAATTAACTGATACATCACCTTATATTATAAAAATTTACAATTGATGAAATCATTACAATATTTAAATATACCTACAAAAAGGTAACCTCATGTTGAGCAAGTAGTCATAGGAAAGTTGTTCATTTTCAGTGTACCAAATATTCAGTTTTTAGTGCTCATTGGGTCATTGTCGACCTAAAATGGCCCACAAGTCACCCTGGGGTGACTAGAAGCCGATTCTTGTCACCCTAGGGTGACTTCAAGCAGATTCATGTCACCCTGTGGTGACTTCAAGCCGACCGGGTGACTAGAATCGGATTGAAGTCACCCCAGGGTGACATGAATCGGCTTCTAGTCACCCCAGGATGACTTCAAGCCATTTCAGATCAACAATGACCCAATGAGCGTTAATAGTATTTTACAGAGGAATAAAATACTATTTAAATTTTCTGCTAATTTTACTTGTATCTACATTTTTTATATTTTGTATATTTAATAATCATAACCACAAATTATTTTATCGTGAATGTCAAAGTTTTCAACAATGACATTTGGTTCCATTTTCAGGATAATACAAAACAAAGTGCTACTGGTGTTCGTGATATTCATCATCTTGTTTGTCATCGTCATGGCGATCTACTTCATCGCACGACCCAAGAGATGATGCAACCGCCGGGAAATTATAATTTATACTTTGTACAAGATACTCTCTCAATTAAATGTATTTCCTTAAACACAATGGTGAATTGCATTTTTATTCCCCATTTGCGAGGGGTTGGGTTGGGGCTTTTAGATTTGCCCATGTCTGTTCATCCGTCCATCTGTCACTCTGTGTTGCACCTAACGAGAAAGTATATTGACACTAGACTGATGACACTAGACTGATGACACAGAAATAATAACAGGCATGTAAATTTTTTTTTGGGCTCATTTTCTCGAAATTATTGGAGTTAAGGATTTAGATGGATTTAGATGGAATGGGGGAGGGGCATTCATTTCTAGTAGATTATTAAGTTGTTACTAGCTTATGGAATAAATAAATCTAACAATATTCAGCTTACCCTGGAGATAACTGAATTGGTATAATTATATAAGGTGTTCGACATGAATCAGCATGCTATAAGTTCTTCAACAGGTACCCTTTGTGGTTTATGGAGTAAGTATATATGGTTCCATTTCGGAGTCACATAAGCAACCCTACCTTAACAAAAAACTTTTAATGAACACATTAAATATTGTATTATTATGTTCAACAATGTCAAATAATTAAAATATTTTTTAAATAAAATTGATATGAAGTCAATGTATATTAAAAGTAATTATTATTTTATCATATGGTAGGAAATAGTGTGATAATTGGAATTGGGCATTTAATGATATAGTCTGATGTAAGTGATTATTTATTTTAATGTATATCATTATTTCAAGCATCATAAAATATTATCTGTTGATAAATGTGGTGTATTGACCTCTAACAGTTAAAGTATAGTGGTGTCCTATTGATTATTAATATGACGTCATTTTATGTGAAGTGTATTTTTTAGTAATTTTTCTGTTGTTGTTTTTGAAACATAGACATTAGAAATTAGAACATGATTGGATTAAAGGGGCCTTTTCAAATTTTTGGTAAATTGACAAAATTTAAAAAGTGTATTTTTTAGTCATTTTTTCTGTTGTTGTTTTTTTCGAAAGATAGACATAGAAATGAGAACATGATTTGATGAAAGAGGCCTTTTCACGTTTTTGGTAAATTGACAAAATTGTAAAAAAAATAGTTTCAGATTCGCAAATTTTCGTTGTAGTTATAATATTTGTAAGGAAACAGTAATACCGGTACTTAACATTTATTAAGCTCTAAAATATCCATTATATGCATCTTTTGACGATTTAAAAACCTGAAAAATTATACAGCGATGCAACGCGAAAGGATTGAATAGTTTGGAGAGTTCTGTTGTTGTTGTTATATTTTATGGCAATATGAGGATTGCTTATATAAAGTATATAAAGATGACCGAGTGGTCAAAGAGTTAGACTTTTACTTCAGGGGTCAGTGGTTCGAGCCCAGTTGAGGGTTACTTTTTTTTCTTTCTGTAATTTAT
This sequence comes from Dreissena polymorpha, assembly GCF_020536995.1. Lineage (NCBI taxonomy): Eukaryota > Metazoa > Mollusca > Bivalvia > Myida > Dreissenidae > Dreissena > Dreissena polymorpha. Next base: position 123,006,800 of record NC_068356.1, on the reverse strand, counting down.
TCTTATTTTTACTAGAGCTTTTTAGATCCAATGTTTACATTTATCAATATAAAGCATTTCATGACAACTTCAATACATGCCAAAGTCTTTGTAAAGGTCCCTTTCATAGAAAACGACAAATGTGTTGAATCCAGATAAGTTGAACGCCAGTAACAGCACGTAAACCATTTTGCTCATGGTTTAGGCTTTCTAAGATTTGCTAAATATACTTCACCTCAACTCTAACCTAGTATTCTCCCAATACTGTTTGTATTTTAAGCTGATTCAGATGTTTGCAATGACGTATTTGCCTAGAGCTAAGTCTTACACATATAAAGAAGTATGTTAAAGTGTTTTAATTTATCGCTGTCTGTTCTACATTTTTATTGTTGCCATATATGTATTTCTTCAGAGGTTCATTAATGTTTACACTGTTGTGCTGTGCTGGGCATGTTGTTAATAGTCAGTCTTGTTTTTGAGAAGTCTGTTGTATTTAAGTATTAATAACACAAACAATTGTTTTCTGTAGGCCAATATGTCAGAGTTATAGCAGTTTTGTGGTTATAGTGCTCGTCACAAATGAATTAATTTGTAAACAAATGCATAACTAGTGTACATACATTACATGTTGATACAGTATTAGATGTACATCTTATTGATGTTGTATTCACATGTGGCTGATAAAAGAATAAACATCGGAATAGAATATATTTATGTTTTCATCTTTTATTTAAATCTAATCATGATTGATATTCATAAAGCAACTTTAGAGCATAACATTCTTGTAGCCATGAAATTCCGATTGGTTAAGTTAAAGTTTACTATTCGGAAACAGTCTTATTCGTGTAGAGAATAAATAAAAAACGTAGACACATTTGTGAGTTATCAAGTGCTCAGAGTACATCTGTAACTTGTTGATATTAAATCGTTCTGAAAAATGACAGCTAAGACTAGAATGTGTGTTTTCAAGGAAAGAGACACAGTTACCTCAGTCTCTCCAACATTACCTGATACTAACAAACACTGTTATCATAGACAACGCTTGAATAGTTTTTAAGAGGTCAATGACCAACATTACAGTTTATTGTCCCCTACCGGTTTCATCGGAGGGGATTTATGGGTTGCGCTCTGTGTGTCCGTGAGTCCGTCCGTATTTGAGTCTGTCACACTTTTCTGGATCCTGCGATAACTTTAAAAGTATGGCAATACAGACATTATGCACGTCATTTCATTTTGTTCCTACGTCAAAAATTCTGGTTGCTATGGCAACAAATAAAAAAAATCTAACAATGGTGGAGCCGGTAGGGGACATATATTGCTTTGCAATAGTCTTGTTACATTTGTTTTAGAAGTTATTTTTCTTATCTGTTTTAAATAATAAGTATATTCATTTAAAAGGGATGATAATAATAACATTTAATTTTTAGACAGTGTTTGATTATTGTTTGTAATAAATTAGTTTAATAATTTGCTTTCTTAATTCAAACTTGCCTCGGGTGATGGTGGTGGCTTCGTTGATGACGCAAATTACAAATAATATTATAAAATTCTGAAAGAGCAAATACGAAATTAACTGGTCAAGATTTTAGTAATGAATTATAATCTTGGAACAATTAATTTCACCACACATGATTTCAGCGGGCAATCAGTCTAGGATATTGATTAATAAAACAAAAGTAGGCAGACCAAAGTATCAAATGATAGATTTAACATAAATGTGTCAAGTACCCAACGCTTATAACACAAATACACTCAGTTCAAAAGTTAAATTTCAGCGAAACAAAACTTTCACTCAGTTTGCAACCACAAAAGAACTGTTTCTTACTGTCTTTATTTGCAAATTAGTGAATCCCATTGTTACTGCGACATAATGTTATATTTAGGCGCCAGTATCTGGAAGGGGGAGGGGGGGGGGTATGCGTATACTAAAGCTGACTGGGTTTAATCGAGGTTAGTTGGAACTGACTTCTATAATGGCGTTGTTTTCGTGTTTTTCATGAAGGATTAGCAGATATTTTCACCCGGTAAGCCACTTTATACTTATATTTCTTTTTAATGAATACGCCCTTTCGATTCTACTTCCGAGGTTTTTGTTTCAATTGATTAACCATCCCTAATTCTACTAGATTTGGTAAACATACCGGTATGCATCGGAACTTTGTCTTTAAACTAGCAGGCATAAAAGATGATACAATTATTTCAAGTTACAGTTTGCAAGCTAAAACAGTATTTTAAGAATAAATAATTATGGAATATGCGAAGGGGGTCAAAGCCGTGTCATCGAAAATGCATTCTTAATAAATAAAGGTCATAAATACGTTTTACTTTTAATTTCATTCAATGATGGTTGATTTATCGCATAATGTTTCGTTTCTAAAATAAATACATTAATATATGTTAATGTGTATCTTAAATTACGCTTGGTGCGTATGGAATACTAACAAAGAACGCTTGGTATGAACGGAGTATAGATACTCAATTTTCCACTGAGGCATCAAATTAACAATGCATTTACATTGCGTTTTCCACGTTGTATGATGAATACTATTCAATTTGCATTTATTTTACAGTTTTTAATGTGTTTTGTTAATTTTGGTAGGTGTTAAATGTACATTAGAAACAGTGATACCAACTTATAAATATAATGAGATGAAAGATCTCTTTGGACAGGTTTTGAATGGGTATCTTCTTTGATAAAAATTAATTGAAAATGTTATATTCTAGGAATGCGTCACGATGTGTCCGGTATAACATATGACTTACTTTTTAGTTCTGGCGTGTTGGTGGATTGGACAGTCGCAAATACACGCACAAACGGCAAGTATATATTGTGCGTGTTGTAAGCGCCCTTAAGATTCACCAACACGTCATATCGATATCGCAGAAAATAGCCACCTTTAATTAGCACTTGTACATGTATGTAGAATAGTATACATTTTATGTTTGCCGCCATCTATTGTACATTTGTGTTTTTCTGATACAACTCTGACTGATAGTAATCGTGGATTACCGTCATTCTGTATGTCCATAATTGGATGTCTTGATGTTCAACAGCGCCTTACAAATTGTGTGTCCATCGTATGACCAATCAATTAAAATACACACAGATGATGAATACGGGATCGATCAACAAACACGCACCCCTAGGCTATTATGTTATATAATTCTATTTTTTTACATCATCATGAGAGTTATTCATTACCGAATTGCGCGAATGCACAGGCTGGTCTTGGCTACGCTGACCGCATATGGCATGCACATAAAAAATTGTTCATATGATGCGGCTGTGTTTTGGAATGTATAAATTTTGGGGTCTTATCAAACGCAACATTATTCATTGCTATTTGAAAAGAAGCTTGACAAAACAAAACGAGACTTTGCGTTATAAAAAACAGAAACACGAATTCAAAACTCCCTGTACATGACGAATAAATATATTTAAAAGTGTACACATTGCTGATAATAAATAGGGGTGATGGAGGTTTCGTCACAATGCAGTTTCGTCACACTGATATTATGAAGGAGGGCAGTGGAGGTTTCGTCACACTGATATATAGATATATATGAAATGCATATATCGGAAACATAACTCTTTCGGAAAATAACTCTTGAATATAAACAAATATATATCAAATGTCAAAGATTGTCGGTTGCTTTGAAATCAGCATCTTTAAACCGTTCTGATCGAAACCGGCTTGTTATTGACCGATTTGACATGACCGTTTCAGCTCGGAACCATACAGAGATCATACTTCCTTTTCCGTTCGATATCCAAAATGGTAATTCATGCTATAATGTTTTGCCTTTGTACTGTCAACTATCTAACAATCCTCCAATATTCTGGCAAATTTGGACGCACCATTGCAATGTCCAACATGTCTAACACAATTCTTATCTGTATTGTAGGGCATAGACATCAGCCACCGCTTCAAAAGGAAGGTTCGTCGAACTGCTCCGAAAAGCGATGACATCTACTTGAGGCTTTTAGTAAAGGTTTGTAAATGAGCTCAACTTGTCATTGCACTATATAATGCCCTTCTGTTCTTTTGTATATTATCCATTGATTTTTACACGAAAAGTACTGGTTTTCTTACGTTTCTATCGTCTTTTTGCTTCTCATTCTGGATGCGATTCTTATTTGTCACAAACTGAAAATATTGACTTTCCTTATCAGGTCATTTCCGTGAATGATGTTTTATTGTCAGATAATCTTACTTATTTTGTAATTCTCTTGGCTTTTTTATTGAACTCTTTTATTGATCTGAGTTGTTTATTTGTGATGAAAAAACAGTATCTTATATTTTGCAGTTGTACAGGTTCTTGGCAAGAAGGACCAATGCCAAGTTCAACAAGATTGTCCTGAAGAGGCTGTTCATGAGTAAAATTAACAGACCACCAGTCTCGATTGCCAAACTCGTATGTACAATTGCGATTCCCTATACTGCGCTATAGTTACAAATTTGGGTTCGTTATTTTTTAACATGAACAAATTTTGTAAATGGCAAGTCTGCCAACAAACTGACTACGTTTAAGATACAAACAACAAATATATATAATCTAATATTAGAAAATTGCACCGTGAATGTGTGTTCTAGAAACCAGTTTTTTGCAAATAGGAGTTCTGTATACTTGCAAGTAAAAACATTTAAGAAGAATATTGTTCCAAAATGGAAAGACAACATTATATGATTTCCATTTGAGTGGATCTGTGTATTAATCGATTTATATGCATATTCTGCTTTATTATGATCCCCCCAAAAAAATTTTGGGGGGGATCATAATAGTCGCCGCTTCGTCTGTCCATCCGTGCACAATTTTTGTCTGGGCTATTTCTCAGCAATTAATGACTGGAATTCAATGAAACTTTATGGGAAGCTTCACTACCAAGAGGAGATGTGCATATTATCAGCCGGTTCTGGTGGGATGATTTTTCACAGAGTTATAGCCCTTTGAAATTTTCCATTAACTGTACATATAGTGCAATTCTTGTCCGGTCTATTTCTCAGCAACTAATGACCGGAATTCAATGAAACTTTATGGGAAGCTTCACTACCAAGAGGAGACGTTTCCTTTTATCTGAATATATAGTGCAATATTGTGACAAAAAAAACTTTGGGGAGCATTACCTGTCTCCGACGGTTTCTTGTTTTTGTTATAGTTTCCTGAAACCAGTGTCTATAAACTCTGGTGTGCCCTTTAGGACCATCATGGCCCTCTTGTTCAATATATGTAATTAGTGAGAGATTTTTCATCTAATTAAACAAAGCAACTGTATCTAATTGCAGACAAGAATGATGAAGAAATCTGGCCGTGAGGACAAGACAGCTGTTGTTGTTGGAACTGTCACAGACGACTTGAGGTTGTTGAAGATTCCCAAGCTCAAGGTAATTAGTGTTTGGATTGTGTGTTGAGAGCAGGTGTCAGGTTGTTCAGTGAAAACGCGGAATTCTATTGTTGTTTTTAAGTGCATGACTGTTTTTGAGAGTGATGTACATAGGAAGCGAAAATTGGCTCAGAAGAAAATTACAATCCCCTGCTATTGTCCATGGAAAAGTTAGCCTGTACAGACTAAAATTCACCTAACAGAACAGCGTGAGTTTATGACTGAAGAATTAAGTAAAGTAATTTAGTTTAACTTATATTTATTTCAATGTGCAGCCTGTGTATAAGTACACTTGATAAATTAAAACATAACACTTCCGTGTTCTAGTGATTACAGTGTATGATGGACAACACCTTTAAATTCTAGTCAGACTCAAATCAAAATTACATAACACGATTGGTGTTGCCTTCTTCATCCTGAAACTGAAAGTCAAGACCAATCATCAGAATCAATAGAGTCTTCGTCACACGGTTTTGCAATGTCATTGTCCATGGTAAAATGAGGCTGCTGCATGGTTGCATTCTCAGGCAATGACTCAACAATACTTGGTTCCGACTCACTATCTGATTCGATGACGAAGCTGACGATGTGGATGGGGCATCCAGTGGTCATTCTTGGCAGCGCCATTGCAGGATTCCCGCATCAAAATATTAATGGGCACAATCTAAATAATATCAGGGGGCCATTCGGGTGCATACATAATATAATTGGCGCATTACAAATTATATCAGTGGGGGATTTAATTTTCAAAAACAAAGCGACGGAATCATACTGGTCTGCTGAGTCGAAATGTATACATGTGGAAAATAACCGTTGCTTGGCTACCGCGGACGCACTTTGTTGAATCCTGCACTTCCATTGGTTGATAGATGTCACATGTAGGCAAACTGTGTCTACATCATCAGAAATGTTGAAAACGTTTGTCAGCATATGCCTTTTTCCAACGTTTTTTTTTGAAAAATGAAGTGTTTAAACATGTCAAAGCATAAAGCAAAAAAGGAGAGCAGTGAGGAACGAACTCTCCTACATTTTTTTAACAAAAACCAAGGAAAAGTGAAAGGACTTCTGATAAGCAAGGTGGCAAAACAGCAGTTGCTTAGGCCGAAGCGAGTAGCATCTGCTGGTTCAAGCGAACAAATGTTGAAACCTTCGGAAAAGGTAGATGATCATTTATTCCAGAAAGGTTGGGTAGAGAAATTTACGTGGTTGTCATACGATGACAAAAATAATATAATTTTTTGTGACATTTGTAAAAAGCATAGTAAAAGTAACAAGTTTGTTAATGGCTGTTCGAATTTTCGGACAAGTACTCATAATACTTCCACAGATATGCAGCTGGTGGCACCTACAAAAACTTTAAATGGCCCACTAAATTTATGGCTGATGGGCCATTGGCCCACCAGCAATCTGGCCCAGAATGAACACTGGGCATCTGTACATTTTTCATGTGTAGTTTTTTGTTACAACCTTTGTAATTGGATAGATTGTAATATGTTGGACCAATGAAATTGGCGTTTTCAAAAAAACATAAAAGGGAAAGCACTCTAAAGAACTAGTGACGCGTTAGTGTTCTTAATGACAAAAAGGCTCGAAATTCACGAAAAGAGTGAATCTAATGGAATGTTTTCGTTCTTTTGGCAAGTATTAGACTTTTCGGTTTTTAGTTAAAATTTTTAGCTCGTCTATTTAAAAAAAAAAAAAATGAGCTATTGTCATCACCTTGGCGTCGGCGTCCGGTTAAGTTTTGCGCTTAGGTCTACTTTTCTCAGAAAGTATCAATGCTATTGCATTCAAACTTGGTACACTTACTTACTATCATAAGGGGAATGGGCAGGCAAAGTTAAATAACTCTGGCGTGCATTTGACTGAATTATTTGCCCTTTTTATACTTAGAAAATTGAAAGTTTTTGGTTAAGTTTTGCGATTAGGTCCACTTTTTTCAGAAAGTATCAATGCTATTGCATTCAAACTTGGTACACTTACTAACTATCATGAGGGGACTGTGCAGGCAAAGTTAGATAACTCTGGCGTGCATTTTGACAGAATTATGTGTCCTTTTTATACTTAGAAAATTGAAAATTTTGGTTAAGTTTTGTGTTTAGGTCCATTTTATTCCTTAAGTATCAAAGCTATTGCTTTCATACTTGCAACACTTACTAACTATCATAAGGGGACTGTGCAGGCAAACTAATGTAACTCTGACTGGCATTTTGACAGAATTATGTGCCCTTTTTATACTTAGAAAATTGAAAATTTGGTTATGTTTTGTGTTTAGGTCCACTTTATTCCTACAGTATCAAAGCTATTGCTTTCATACTTGCAACACTTATTAACTATCGTAAGGGGACTGTGCAGGCAAAGTTATGTAACTCTGACTGGCATTTGGACGGAATTATGGGCCCTTTATACTTAGAAAATTGATAGTTTGGTTAAGTTTAGTGTTTTGGTCCACTTTACCCCTAAAGTATCATAGATATTGCTTTCATACTTGGAACACTCGCAAACTATCATAAGGGTACAGTAAAAGGACAAGTTGCATAACTCTGGATGTCATTTTTACGGAATTATGGCCCTTTTTTTACTTAGTAACTTTGAATATATGGTTAAATTTTGTGTTTCGATCCACTTTACTTCTTAAGTATCAAGGCTATTGCTTTCAAACTTCAAATACTTTCATGCTATCATGAGGTTACTGTACCTGGCAAGTTGAATTTTACCTTGACCTTTAAATGACCTTGACTCTCAAGGTCAAATTATTAAATTTTGCTAAAATTGCCATAACTTCTTTATTTATGATTAGATTTGATTGATACTTTGACAAAACTACTCTTACCTGACATACCACTAGGGCTGTCACGATACGCCGTGAGCGTACCGCGGTATATCGTGGTACGGCAACACTGTATCGCGGTACGTACCGCGATATTTTACAATATATGTATCTGTGAAGAAAACAGCAGAATTACAAGTTTTACAAACTTTATTAAACTCAATAATCAGAAAACACTGATATCATAGTATGACTAGAAACTGTAAAAGAAATTGTAATAAACTTGATAGAAGTAGTCAGTGTTATTGTTCCCGTCTTTTTCTAAAATGTTCGCCATGTTGTTTACAATAGCTGTGACTACGATCTGTGTAAATCGAACGCTTCAAGGGCATGTTCAAAATGCGGAGTCAGCGGGCCCAGTATTGAAAATCCGTAGCGTTCTGACTCTTCCTCGACTTTCAGAATCTTAAGATAACATGATTCGGAAGTGCCATGCTTTGAACGATCGATATACTAAAGAAAGAAAATAAGAAATAAAATAAACATCTTTTGGAAAATTATGAACTTATTTGCAAAAGAAATCTGTCCCTAATTCCAAAAAAGGTACGGACCCATACATCGCCGTATTTTAAACGTGAAAGTTAAACATCTACAAGTGCAAGCGCTTGCTTGACCTGGATATTAACGGATTATTTATTTAGCCCTTTTGAACCGCTTCTACATTTTCCAAAACGATATCTATATCAAAATAATTATGTAATGTATTTATATCTGTGCTAATATAATAATATTAAAAAAACCGGTGCGGCAACGCCGTACCGCGGTGCGATTTTTTTCACGACATGCACCGCGATATACCGGTATACCGGTGAATCGTGACAGCCCTACATACCACAATAGACTCCACCCAAACCATCACCCGTCCCCCCCCCGCCAATTTTTTATTTTTTATTTTTTTTTTAAGATCATCTCACAAATGACCACCACACCCTCACCCCCAATCCCCACCCCACCCCACCCCCCCCCCCCCATTTTTTTTTAACGGTTAAAAAACAAAACTATTTATTTTGATTATTTTATGTTTGAAATACCGTTCAAACCATCGCAATCGCACCCAAGAATCACCCCCCACCCCCTCCCCACCCGAATCACCCCCCCCCCCCCCCCCACCCGAATCCCCCCTATTTTTTTTTTTTTTTTTTTTTTTTTTTTTTAAGATCATCTCACAAATTACCACCACACCCTCACACTATACCCCCCTACCCCCCCCACCTCCCCCCCCCCCCAATTTTTTTTTTAACGGTTAAAAAACACAAATATTTATTTTTTGTGATTGAAAATGAGAGTCCCTTCACCTTTAAAAAGAAAATAGATGAGCGGTCTGCACCCGCAAGGGGGTGCTCTTGTTTTGGCCTGTCACAAGGACCGGCGATATGAGAAATTTCACCGGACCGTAAACAATTTAGCCGGACAAGAACGGTGGTCCAGCTTTTTCAGGAAGCCTGGTTTCTATGTATTACTATGTTGACAAGTTTAAAATTTAAAACATAGCTCTTATTTTATTGTTATTCACCATCCAGTGCTGTGAAAATGTATTTATGTCTTTTTGGTTTTCACTGTGGACTATTTTTAAACTGCTTATTAAGATACATTGTTTTGAAACGAATTTTTTTTATCATACGTACTATTATTAAGGGAATCGAACACTCAGTTATGATAGTGGTTGAGGAATACTTCTTTTGAAAGTTTGAAGTTTAAAAAAAAAAATTGAAATTTTGTATTCTCACCACATCTTTGCATATATTTAATATATAGCCACAAGAAGACTTTATCATTGTCATAAATTTTTGACATGCTTATTCTGAAAGAAGGCTCATAACAATTGACTTAAAAAATTACTGGATGAAATTAAAATTAATGAATGGGGCTTTGAAAAATGTGCCCTGGTTATCTCAATAATATTTAAGTACATCTTAAGAACTGAATATCATAAGTTGTATCATAATTTGTACTTAATTAGTTGACATTATACTCCTCATGTTTTCACTGTCCCTAGGTGTGTGCATTGCGGGTGACTGAAAGAGCCCGCGGCCGCATCTTGAAGGCTGGTGGGGAGATCCTTACCTTTGATCAGCTGGCACTGAAGGCACCGAAAGGCCGCAACACAGTTCTTATGCAGGGTAATGCGAATCAGTATATAAATGTTTGCATTGCGATTACATAAGTTGCACAATGATTTGGGAAAGTGGATGCTACTATGTGTTGAATGTGTGTTGTGTGTATCCAGTTTTGTTCAGAGAATCATGGAGGTTTATTAGCTCACCTGAGCACAACGTGCTCATGGGTTGTGCTCATGGTGAGCTTTTGTGATACCCTTTTGTCTGTCGTGCGTCATGCACCGTCAACATTTGCCTTGTGAACACTCCAGAGGTCACATTTATTGTCCGATATTCATGAAACTTGGTCAGAACATTTGTTCCATTGATACCTTAACTGAGTTTGAAACTGGGTCATGCTGTGTCAAAAACTAGGTCACAAGGTATAAAAAAAAACTTGTGAACACTGTAGAAGTCACATTTGATGCCCAATCTTCATGTAACTTTGTCAAAATGTTTGTCTAAATGATATTTTGGTCGAGTTCATAAATGGTTCCGGTCCCTTGAAAACATGGCCGCCAGGGGGTGGGGCAGTATTCCTTTTATGGCTAAAGTGAAACCTTGTGAACTCTCTAGAAGTCACAATCGTTGCCCAATCATCATTAAACTTTGTCAAAACATTGGTTTCATTGATATATTGGACGAGTTCGAAAATGGTCCATATCAGTGAAAAAACATGGCCGCCAGGGGGTTGGGCAGTTTTCTCTATAAAGTGAACACTAGAAGTCACATTTTTGTCCAATCTTCATGAAATTTGGTAAGAACATGTGTTTTCTGGATATGACGGTTGAGTTTGAAAATGATTGGATCGGTAAAAAAGCATGGCGGCCAGGGGGGAGGGGGGGTATTTTCCTTAAATTTCGTAAAAAAAGCTTGTGAACACTCTAGAAGTCACCTTTTTTGCCTAGTCATCACAATTTTTTATAAACTACAATTTTATAGATATCACAGACGAGTTCGAAAATGGTCATGGGTGGAAAAACATGGCCACCGGGGGTGGGGCAGTTTGCTCTATATGAATGTAGTGAAAACATGTGAACAGTCTTGTTTTGATAAGCCATAATTTTAAAGAAAGATAACCTGTACCTACTTTCAAATAGTAAACTACCTTGTATAAACCTTGGACTTCCTTCATTAAATGTGGTGTACATAAAGACAGTAGTTTGCATGCAATTTGATAAACCTATTTTTTCTGTCTATAAAATAACTGTACATGTACTAATGCACTGTAGAACCTTATCTTTGATTTTTACTGATAAGCCAAGTTAATCTACTGTGTTTTGGTGTATTGATTGAACATCTTCTAAGATCAATTCAATTGGATTGGGAAAATCAATAATCTCAGCAGACTACTGTGCTATGAAACTGTTTTCATGGCAACCTTGACTCCAGTAAAATGCACTGGCTTACCTGTACATATTTAGTGCAGTAGATAAAGACCCTCCATCAGCGCCCTCACACTACTTTGGGGGAAGGGGTCCACAGCTCTTAGTAGGGGGAATTTTTGCGGTGTTTCCCTTTTTGGGGGATTTTTTTACTTACTCTCTCATTATTACATTTGTACATGTTTTCACTATATTCAGGATTTTTTTTCCACTTTTTGGGAAGATAGCCCATGGCTTTGGAATTGGGAATTTTATCGGCATTTTCATGAAATTGGGAAAATAAATTCATTAGCCTTTTTTTTTCACTCGAAAAGTCCACTGATTAGGGAAATACTAAATTTGATTTAACTCTTTATAATCATTCAAATTATAAGAAAAAAATCATATTATACTTTGTTAGATGTAATTTAATTAAAATTGAGATACAATACACATACACATTTTTGGAAATTGGGAATTTTTTGCCACATTTTGGGAAAAAAGTATACTTTTTGGGATTGGGAACATAGCCGAATTTCGGCTATAAAATTGGGCCAAAAAAACCCTGATATTCATTGCAATTTTCATAATTTAGTATGTTTGCAAAGATTAAATATAAATAGAATTGAGATATAATAATCATGAGACACATCTTTCTATTAAAAAAAAAATAATAAAAAAAAAAAAAAAATTAAGGGGGGATTTTCTCCCCCCCCCCCCCAAAAAAACAAAGGGGGGGGGGGAATGTATACTTTTCAGGTGGGGGACTACCGCCAAATTTCGGAGGCAGATTTAATAGATTGAGGGCCCTGTCCATAAAGGAGACATAATGCTGATCATTTTGATGCATCTTTTTCACTAAAGGGTGTCGTTATTTTGCATTTACATGTGTACAAACTGTAATTCATTTCTTTCTGATTAGTGTTTAGATGATACTTAATGTCTCTTCTGCCAGTAAGGACACAAGTCTGTCATCTGATAACCAATATATTTTATGTTTATACTCAAAATGAAGCATTTTTTTAAAGGAACATGAGTATGCTATTTGTTGTTTTGTATTATTTTGACTCTTATTTTTGTCCCCTACCGGTTTCACTGGAGGGGATTTATGGTTTGCTGTCACACACTTATGTTTGTTCGTCAAACCGTGAGTCTGTGAGTCTTTCACACTTTTCTGGATCCTGTAATAACTTTAAAAGTTCATAATATTTTTTCATGAAACTTGCAACATGGAAAGATTGCAATATGGACATTATGCACGTTCCTATGTCAAAAATTCTTGTTGCTATGGCAACAAATATATTAAAAAAATATATAAAAATCTGACTGGTTGAGATGGTATGGGACATATATTGCTTGGATATAGTCTCGTTTTATTAGCCGGATTTTTTTCGAAAAAATCTCGGCTTATAGATTGATGTTGTCGGGCGGGGGGGGCGGGCGGGCGGGCGGGCGGGGTGGCGGCGTGCTAGAAAATGTTAAAGTTCTTATTTCATGGTATAACTTTGGTATGCTTGGACCTAGAGTCTTCAAACTTGACATGAAGGTTGGCCAGGATTAACAGATGACCACTGGTCATTTCAAGGTCATTCATTTGAAGGTCAAGGTCACTGTGACCTTCAATATAAAAAATGTTAAAGTTCTTATAACTTTGGTATGCTTGGACCTAGAGTCTTGAAACTTGACATGAAGGTTGGCCAGAACTAGTAAGTAACCACTGGACATTTCAAGGTCATTCATTTGAAGGTCAAGGTCACTGTGACCTTGAATGTAAAAATGTTAAAGTTGTTATAACTTTGGTATGCTTGGACCTAGAGTCTTGAAACTTGACATGAAGGTTGGCCAGAACTAGTAAGTAACCACTGGACATTTCAAGGTCATTCATTTGAAGGTCAAGGTCACTGTGACCTTGAATGTAAAAATGTTAAAGTTCTTATTTCATGTTATAACTTTGGTATGCTTGTACCTAGAGTCTTCAAACTTGAAATAAAGATTGGCCAGTACTAGAAGATGACCACTGGTCATTTCAATGTCATTCATTTGAAGGTCAAGGTCACTGTGACCTTAAATGTTAAAATGTTAAAATTGTTATAACTTTGGTATGCTTGGACATAGAGTCTTCAAACTTGACATGAAGGTTTGCAAGCACACTTAGATGACCACTGGTCATTTCAAGGTCATTCATTCTAAGGTCAAGGTCACTGTGACCTTGAATGTAAAAATGTTAAAGTTCTTATAACTTTGGAAGGTAAAAATGTTAAAGTTCTTATTCCATGTTATAACTTTGGTATGCTTGTACCTAGAGTCTTCAAACTTGACATAAAGGTTGGCCAGTACTAGAAGATCACCACTGCTCATTTCAATGTCATTCATTTGAAGGTCAAGGTCACTGTGACCTTCAATGTTAAAATTTTAAAATTGTTATAACTTTGGTATGCTTGGACCTAGAATCTCAAACTTGACGTAAAGGTTTGCAAGCACACTTAGATGACCACTGGTCATTTCAAGGTCATTCATTTCAATGTCATTCATTTGAAGGTCAAGGTCACTGTGAACTTAAATGTTAAAATGTTAAAATTGTTGTAACTTTGGTATGCTTAATGTGACCTTAAATGTTATTGTTGTTCATGTATATGCATGCATTCAAAACATAACACAAGGTTTGCTCATGCCTTGAAAAGTACTTACATTTCATTTTGACCTTTGAACAATATTTCAGTAATTTAAGTATTGCATTGACAAAAACACGAAAGGTACTTTCCTGTCATTTAAATCAAAAATCCGGCTTCAATGCGGTCATCTCCGACCGCGGAACTCTTGTATTTAATTTATATTACTTTGTTCAAGTATTTGGTTCCTTGGCAAAACTTATAAATAATTTTCTCTTCATTTCACTATGCAGGCAGAAGGAATGCCCGTGAAGCCAACAGGCACTTCGGACCTGCTCCTGGTGTTCCCCACAGCAAAACTGCGTATGTATCTCTTTAAACCTTTTTAACCAGGTTTTCCGAAGGAAAAAACTGGTTATTAGATTGGCGAATGCGGGCGGGCTGGCTGGCGGGCGGGCGGGCGGAACAAGCTTGTCCAGGCCATAACTATGTCATTCATTGTGAGATTTTAAAATCATTTGGCACATTTGTTCACCATCATGGGACTGTGTGTCGCACGAAAGAAACACGTCAATATCTCCAATATCAAGGTCGCCACGACTAAAAATAGATTTTTTTAAAAAACAAACTTACAATGGGGGTTAATTTTGTTTGTTCATTTCAAAAGTTCAGTTTGAGTTTTCTCCCTTTATCAGATTTTTTTTTCACAATGAAAACCTGGTTTTGTGACAATTTTGTCCCTTGTTATTTAATTATTTGTTTTTTTTTCATACACATATTAAGTTTTATGAGAATCATTATCAGTTTAAATGGAAAAAAGTAAAGCATCTTTAGCTCGACTATTATATATGAAATATATATAGTGGAGCTATCCTACTCACCCTGGCATTCCCGTTAGCGTGCCAATGTTAAGGTTTGCGTACTACCCCAAATATTTCCTATGTCCCTTGACATATTGCTTTCATATTTTGCGTACTTCTTTACCAACATGACCCCAACCTATAAACAAGAGCAGACAACTGTATCAAGCATTTTGTAAGAATTATGGCCCTTTTTTCACTTAGAATATGCATACTATTGAAAAATCTATGTTAATGTTTGCGTACCACCTTAAATATTTCCTATGTCCTTTGACATATTGCTTTCATTTTTTGCATACTTCTTTACCAACATGACCTCAATCTTTAAACAAGAGCAGACAACTGTATCAAGCACTTTGACAGAATTATGGCCCCTTTTATACTTGGATCATTTAACGTTTGGTTAAGTTTTGTGTTTTGGTCCATTTTACTCCTAAAGTATCATAGCTATTGCTTTTTACCCGGAAGACTTGGGAAACTCGCTAACTATCGTAAGGGGACTGTACAGGGCATGTTGCATAACTCTTGTTGGCTTTTTAACAGCATTATGGCCCTTTTTGTCCCCTACCGGTTTCACCGGAGGGGACTTATGGTTTGCGCTTTGTGAGTCTGTCTGTCTTTCACACTTTTCTGGATCCTGCGATAACTTTAAAAGTTCTTAATATTCTTTCATGAAACTTGCAACATGGATAGATTGCAATATGGACATTATGCACGTCATTTCATTTTGTTCCTACATGTACGTCAAAAATTGTGGTTGCTATGGCAACCCCCCAAAAAAATCTGAAAATTGTGGAATTTTTTACAATGGTGGAGCCGGTAGGGGACCATATTGCTTGACAATAGCCTTGTTTGACTTTGTAACTTTGAATATTTTGTGTACATATCCATTTTACTTCTAAAGTAACAAGGCTATTGCTTTAAAACTTCAAATACTTTCTTATTATCATGATGTTACTGTACCTGGCAAGCTGAATTTGACCTTGACCTTTGAATGACCTTGACTCTCAAGGTCAAATTAATAAATTTTGCTTAAATTGCCATAACTGCTTTATTTCTGATCACATTTGATTCATACTTTGACAAAACAAAACTTACCTGACATACCACAATGGACTCACTCCACCCAAACCATCCCCCATGCCCCACCCCAGAATTCCCCTCCCCCCCCCCCCCACAAAAAAAAAAATAATTTTTTTTTGAAAGATCATCAATTAAATGACCACACACACACATTATACCTCCCCTCTCCATGATCTCTTACATTATACTCATTACTGTCAAGCACTTGAATAGTCGAGCGCGATTCTCGTCTGACAGCTCTTGTTAAAGTTAAGATTTGCTGTATTTTGATTTGTGGAAAATTCTTAATTTTCTGCATACCAGCCACTAGCCTGACACATATTAACACAAACGTATGGTTACTGAAACATCTACTAGGTAGAATTGCATTTAATTTCCTATTTCTAAACGACAGATAAAAATGGTTATAACATGTTATCAATGCTTTTATTAATTAAAATATGCAAATATTATTTAAATATTGCAAAAAAAAACATGTTAAATAACTAAAATGCAAAGTTAAACATTTATAATGTGTCTTGCGTAAAGAAGATACGCTGATAACTACAAACATATCTTATATTCCAATGGTCTATACATGTGTCTGTTGCAGGCCGTTTGTGCGCTCCAAGGGTCGCAAGTTTGAGAAGGCTCGTGGTCGTCGTAGCAGCAGAGGCTACAAAGTGTAATTTATGTAGAATGTCCAGAAATAAAGCCTCAAAGAAGAGTTGTGCGTCTTTTTTGGTGCTCTTTTGCTATGGTGTTGATACAATTTACGAGTCTAAGAGACTTGTGCGCAGATCTTTGTTCTGTATTGTAGGGATGCAATCTAAGAGCCCCCACTCATTTTGGAGAATATCGGCGTAAACTCTTAAGGTTGAGGACATTTTCAATCCATATAATTCATTTATTTCTATGAGGTTCAGTTAATTGTTATTGTAGCTAGCTGATATTTTGCATTGAAATTAATGTATGAATGTGTTAAAATTCGATTTTCTACTGGCAGTGATTGCTGTTGTGGCCTCGTTCACGGTTTGTGCATGAACGAAACTGAGTGCAAATTTAAGTAAGCAAAGCAGGCATTTAATTTGTATTCATGATGGAGTTCATGAATTTCTGTATGCTTTAAATCTTCCAAAATCACTTTCCGGACGTTCGTAAGTTACAAATTCGAATAATAAAAAATGAATAATCTGATATAATAATAATAATGATTCATTTCACTCTTTGTTCCCTTCCTAATTTTAAGAGACAAAATGGCTGGTATTCTGAGAATTCCATAGAGAAATATTAACACGATTTTAAATATTTTTCTATCTACGTCTTAAATTGTGTTAAAAGGATAATATATCATGTAAGCGTAATTTATTATATAGCAATTGAACGTAAACCGACTTGCATACAGAATAGCCAGAGGCATACGAATTTTCCTGACTGCAGAATTTCCGTAAGGTGAATACAAGCCCAGAGGTAACATGCCAAAATTGTAAGAGAATGCAAATGCCTGTATGCCATTTAGAAGTGGCTTTTTTGTTGGATAAAATGTTTTAATGTCCGAGATATTCACCCCGGAATCCAATATTTGAACCAAACACTCGCATGAGCTCATTTTGAATACCATATAAGAAAACAGGCACCTATACAAACATGTTTGTATAGGTCCCTGAAGAAACTGTTAGGCAACTTTTTCATTACACTGTGTGCATAATAATTTCATTATAAGATTATGTGATTATTTATTTATGAAGATCAAAGTAATACAGGATATTTGTTTGCATTTAGATGATACCGCAAACTATTTTTGCAGTCAATTAAGACTGGTTTTATTATATTTTCACAAATGGTATATCGTTTAACTTTTATTTTCGCTGTGTGTTTTTAAGCCCACATGAGCACAACTTTTGTTATGTGATTTTGTCTTGCGAGTCGTCAACCTTCACCCTGTAAACACTAGAAGTCACATTTATTGCCAAATCTTTATGAAACTTGGTCAGAACTCTTGTCCCAATGATTTATAGGCCGAGTTCAAAAGTGAGTGTCACCGGTGAGTCTCAAAATTACAGAAAAAGCGTGTGAATACTCGAGAAGTATTTTGTCCAATCTTCATGAAACTTGCTCATTTTTATGTCTCCCACCACTATAGTGGGGGACATATTGTTTTTGGCTTGTCTGTTGGTTTGTTGCGTTGTTTGGGTGTTTGCGTTAAACTTTTAACATTTGCCATAACTTTTGCTATATTGAAGATAGCAACTTGATATTTGGCATGCATGTGTATCTCATGGAGCTGCACATTTTGAGTGGTGAAAGGTCAAGGTCATCCTTCAAGGTAAAACATATAGCTTCAAAGCGGCGCAAAAGGGGGCATTGTGTTTCTGACAAACACATATCTTGTTGTTCTATTGTTTCTCGGCGGAGTTGGAAAATAATTTTTGCCTGTTAAAAAAATTGCTTCCAGGTGACGCGCAGTTATTTGTATATTGCTATAGTAAATCATGTGTACCCTATAAGTCATATGTTGTGTCCAATCTTCATGAAACTTACTCAAAACCTCGGCAGTAATGGTATCTTGGATCAGTTTGCATAAGGTTCTTGTCAATTTGAATAAAGCGAATATTGACACAAGTGAATATTATTTTTTGTAAACAATCTAAAGTAATGTAAAGAAATTTGAAACAACTACGAAGACACAATCATTCATAATATCTTTAGGCTTGGTCATTGGAAAATATATATATACATTTCGATACTTTTAAGTTTAAAGACACGTTTTAAGTCTTATGACGTATTTTATCGAAATAGTTTAAGGTATAAATGATAGCTGTATGCTATGTTTCATCATTTTTTATTAATTGCAGGGCTCCTCTGGAACAGCGCCGCAATTTGACTATTCAATGAGTCTTGGGCCTGGGTAGAACCAGTACTTTGTGTCTTTGGGGGAGCTCGAAAGAACGTTCCCACATTGGGGATCAGTTTGGCTAACACATAGAATATGAAATTCAGATTCAACCATACCACTAGTTCACGATTACTGACGTTAATATTATTAAATCTTCCACTTTCTATTTCTAAATGATGCGACCACAATCGAAATCTCAATTGAACTGTATGTTTTTCATTATCTAAAGTCAAGTGGGTTTCAAAATTATATTCTATTTTGCATGTGTTTAAATATTAAAGTTTAATTTGAAACTGGATGCATTCAAGCTAAGTGTGAATTTAAACATCACGGACTTTGTTTTAGCATATAAATGTAATCGATTTCGTGAAACTGGTGCAACCACAAACTACCGAAACCAAGTGATCTGTGAACAGCAAACTTCAGCAGAGATTTGAATGGAACCAGTATGTGCGAGCATGGAACGACCACTCTGCGTGGAGATTGGTTAACAGCATTACACAATTTGCTCTCACATATGCTGGGTCTAGTCAAAGCTCTGTGCGGATGTTGGTAAAAAGGCATTTAAGTAGTGCCTATTGTTTAAGAGTTAATGTTTTCTTCTGGTTTAAAAGCCATTTACCGATAGCTCCCATGCTTGCATGGACCCAATGAGAAAAATTCGATATCGTCAAACAATAACATAAAAAGATAACAAATTATATATAAGTTGTTGCGTTCACAAAAATGTTTGCTTCTTGCCGATCGATAGATTGATAGATAATTTGGTAACGTGAATGTTGAAAGCAATCGTTTGATGTCGTTAGTGATTTAATTACATTTAAATTTGCCCTTAGCACATGCATTTTTTGGAAAAAAAACACCATGTAACAACTGATAAATGTCCTCACATTTACAAATAGGATGTGATTGTTTGTTTCTTTACATTCGCGGATGGATTAATCTTCGCTGAATCACACTACTTTGTCGGATTTTTAAAATAATTAGAATATGTTGAAGAAAAAATAAATAAATATGTTAACCCTGTATATTCCTAAATGTATTTTTAAAAGCGTTCGGTCCCTGGCGCCTCTTCGGAAGTAGATTTGGTTCGTTTATTAAGGACATCTCAAAGAAGAGTGTGCACCCGTGATTAACGGCCGTGTCTATGCGCCCGTTTTCAATACATACGCTGCATTATTTACAGAGAGTTGACAATCTATTCCCTAACCGGTTTGTAAGGAGATCATGCAAATCAGTAGATCATTATAGTTTAACCGGTCGCCGTGGCCTAGTGGATAAGGCGTCCACCTCGGGATCGGGTGGTCGAAGGTTCGAGCCCCATAGGGAGCGTTTGTGGAACGATGGATGTTTGTCATGGGACTTGTTCCGATATGGCCGATTCGTGAGCCGCGAATGTTTAAAATGAATGGTTACCGACTTCCATCCGCCTGGCGCCTGGCATAGTGATAGGAGTTGGGAGGTACATGGTATACACGCAAAAAGTGTCTTATAAGTCAAATTGGCTGGCCCTTTCAATAGGGGTGACACTATAATTAAAAAGACCTTTACCTTTTTATAGTTTACATCATCGGCGGACATGTTTTCATAAAGGATCAGACACGTATTTTCCATGAAGTCACTATTTTCACCTACGCGGGAGTTTTAATCGCCCAAGAGAAATACGTCACAAACTGTTATAACACGATTATACAGTATCATAGTTAAAAAAATTCAAATAAAAAAATAAGAATTTTTATACTTATAAATCAAAGAGTCTTCGTGCGGATTATAAGAGTGTAACAAATATACAAAATTATTGTAAGTAGTGAATACATAAACATATTGAAAAAACTAAACATATTTTTGAAGTGAACACCAAGGCCACAACAATAACATGTTCGAAGTGGTAAAAATATTCGAATATTATATTTTCACCAGAGGAATGTCATGTTTTACCGAACAAAAAACCAACAAAGTTAAAGTTATTTATGTAGCATTAAAAGTAAGGATCAAATAGATGAGATTACATTGGATCATACACCTTCTACATTCCCAAAAAGAGAGCGGCTGCTCCCAGCTCGGGACTTGAGGTCGGCGCGGCGCACTGGTACTGCATAGCCTACTTGCATGTTGATGCTGTTCTCGGAGCGTGATGGCGTTACTTCGGGAGCTCCTCGTCTTCATCATCAACAATCGTCGTCCTCCTCCTCCTCACCCTCCTCTTTCTCGTCTGCCGGTAGATTATCCACTGTAAATATTGTATCGCCAATGTGGAGTTTTAAATCGTACACCAATGATGCACGTTTTCCTTCAGCTTGGGCCTTGTGCAGGTATGTGTGAGAATTGTTTTTTTGAGTTCTAAAAATAATTCTTTGTCTTTATTTTCCCTAGTTTTCCTATCTGTCGAATTCACAACATCCAACCATTTCTTCTGTTCCTTCTCCGGTACACGGTTTGCCGTAAGGAAGTCTTCCCACATCTCTTCTCCGATTACTGGATGTAACCGAACGCCGATCTTTAGGAGTTCCATGGGGCCACCCTTTGCCTTGGGATACATATAGAGGTTACTGTAAAAAATCTTAAAGGCAAGTTGTTTGTAATCTTGTATGAACTCTTCTAGTGCACTTGAACACGGAGTGCACGGGGAAAAGCTGATGTAGACCTCGACAAAGACTGTACCATCAGCAATCGGAGTTGACTTTCGGCTGCAGAGATGGAAGAGAAAATGTACGAGCTTCTCAATGGTTACAATTAACTATTTATATATTTTAGAGTGAATGAACTTAATGACGATAAATAAGTGAAATATACATGGTCATATAAACAAACTGTTATAAGTATGATATAAATGCCACTCCATATACTCACAGTTTTTTATATGATTTTACGTTTGAATATATATCCATATAAAATGACAGAATAATAATTACTTCAATATTTATTCCTTAATTATTGAAAAAATGAAAAACAAATGCCATTGTTATTTAAAACGAGATGGAAGCTACTAATGTTTACGATCTTGCTATAATAATAATTATAATGACAATCTTTTGTATTTTTAACATAAATATATCTTTTAGTCATGTTAATAAAGCATATGGTCTTTTTAAATCTTCCTAACAATTCGTTGAAGCGTATATATCTTTATCAGAATATTGCCGATTTACAAAAGCAAAACACCAAGATGCTATTACAACGCAGAGAAATGCAAAAAAAAACAACGTACGACCGTGACATCAAATCAAACCATATCGAGTGCTCCGCATTAGAAAGCGTGGAAAATCGTATTCTTGCATTAAGGTATGCAATCGTTTATGCATTTCTTTAAGTACCACTGGGCGCCAACGATGTATCACGAGAGTGAGGAGCAAATCGCATTTGAGGATATACATTATGTGCAAACAGTGCCTTGTCTACTTTCCTCCTATTGCTATCATTAGAATATTATGATTGAAAGAAAGACCAATATCTTGGATTTTGTTTCCTTTTTAAAGTATTCATTGGTTTTCTGAAGTGAAATTTGTGTAAGGAGAAAAACGTAGGTCGTTATGTATCATAACGAGAATTTTTAGAAGTAAAACACACAGTTGCCTCAAATTTATTGTTATTATGAAATGTATTGAGCACCACAATATCGACGCAAGCTGTTCGTAGGTAACATAAGATACTGTCGACGTGATAACCGGCTGCAGCAAAGATGACACAACACTGAAGGTTAATTTCTCTTTTTACTCATTCCGTTCGCCGGGAAACAATTAAAGCGAGATTATACGATTTTGTTTATGTGTTAAATTGTAATATATTGATAATATATGTTACAATAACACACAATAGGCAAACAAAATTATACATTGAAGACGAATTTCATATAATGCAACAAAAACAAATAAGCGCCCCGAGCAGATTGTGACGAAGATATTTCGTAAATAATTTCCTGCAATAATCGAAGCATTCGTCTTTTAGTTAGTGTTCGTGTGTCGTATGAATAGATCGTTGCAAGAATTTAAAATGAACCGTTAAACTAAATTAAGATTCACATCGTACATGCATGATTTACATGCTGGCGAATTCGACTGTACAGACATTTTCGATTTCAGAATTAAATATCTGGCTTATTTCCCATTTACCGACACATGTTCTTCTTAACTTATTTAATTTATATTGAAATATGTGTTTCATAAGGTTTTTTTAAAACTTTTTTAGCTCATCTATTTTTTGGGAAAAAAATCTGAGCTATTGTCATCACGTCGGCGTCGGCGTTGGCGTCCGGTTAAGTTTTGCGTTTTGGTCCACTTTTCTCAGAAAGTATCAATGCTATTGCATTCAAACTTGGTACACTTACTTACCATCATAAGGGGACTGGGCAGGTAAAGTTAGATAACTCTGGCGTGCATTTTGACAGAATTATGTGCCCTTTTTATACTTAGAAAATTGAAAATTTTGGTTAAGTTTTGTGTTTAGGTCCATTTTATTCCTTAAGTATCAAAGCTATTGCTTTCATACTTGCAAAACTTACTATCATAAGGGGACTGTGCAGGCAAAGTTATGTAACTCTGACTGGCGTTTGGACGGAATTATGGGCCCTTTATACTTAGAAAATTGAAAATTTGGTTAAGTTTTGTGTTTTGGTCCACTTTACCCCTTAAGTATCAAAGATATTGCTTTCAACTTGGAACACTCGCAAACTATCATTAGGGTACAGTAGAAGGACACGTTGCATAACTCTGGTTGTCATTTTGACCGAATTATGGCCCCTTTTTTGACTTAGTAACTTTGAATATATGGTTAAATTTTGTGTTTCGATCCACTTTACTTCTAAAGTAACAAGGCTATTGCTTTCAAACTTCAAATACTTTCATGCTATCATGAGGTTACTGTACCTGGCAAGTTGAATTTTACCTTGACCTTTGAATGACCTTGACCCTCAAGGTCAAATGATTAAATTTTGCTAAAATTTCCACAACTTCATTATTTATGATTATATTTGATTGATACTTTGAAAAAACTACTCTTACCTGACATACCACAATAGACTCCACCCAAACCATCCCCCGTGCCCTCCCCCCTCCCTCCTCCCCACCGAATCTCCCCCCCCCCCCCCCCCTAATTTTATTTTTAGATAATCTCACAAGTGACAACCACACCCTCACACTTTACTCCCCCCCCCCCATCCCACCCCCCACCCCCAATTTTTTTTTGAAACGGTTTAAAAAACACAATTTTTTATTTTTATTATTTTATTTTTGAAATACTGTCCAACCATCGCACCCAAGAATCCCCCCACCCCCCCCCCCCCCACCCCGATTTATTTTTGCATTTTTTCCCGCATTTTTGGAAGATAATGTAATAAATGTCCACACCCCACACTATACACCCCTCTTCACTCCAGCCCTTCCTCCTTTTTGATTGAAATTGAGAGTCCCTTCACCTTTAAAAAGAAAATAGATGAGCGGTCTGCACCCGCAAGGCGGTGCTCTTGTATATAAATTAATACATATTTGACAAAATTGTATAATCTCGCTTTAATGTCACATCCGATAAGCCCCCGTCACACTTGACCACGTCTATGAAGACAGCGCTGCGTCCTGAAAACGTCGTAGGACGTAGCGAGGACGGGGTAAAAATATTAAAACGTGCAATCTCAAGTTCCAGCTACGCTCATACTACGTTTGCGCTAAGTTTTTACTGCGTCCAACACGTTCCCACTATGTTCTTATTGCGCGTGTATTCAGGCGGGTACCACGTCCAACACGTTCGTGCTATGCTTTAACTACGCTCGTACTAGGTTGCTACTACGACCGCCAAGATAGCACTGCGTTCTTACCACGCGCTCATCACGTTCTCACCGCGTTGATGTCACCCAAGATAAAATATGGCATGTCCTGATCATCATTTTGTTATTGGGTCTGGATCTGGAAATCCGATTGTTCCATTTTCTAAACACTTCTTCAATGCGGACTCGTTGTATATCTGGGCGTCAGACATGGACCCGTATCCACTAATATCTGTCCACACAAACTTATAATGAGCGTCCAACAAAGCCAGAAGAACCACCGAAAAGAAGCCTTTGTAATTGTGAAACAATGATCAAGTGTTATTTGGGCATCTGATAGCCACATGTTTGCCATCAATTGCTCCGCAGGCGTGGCGCACATTCCACTTTGTCTTAAACTCTTCCAAAATAGTGCGCCATTCGACTTGTGATGTTGGGTATGATGTGACTTCGTCCTTATATTCGTCAACGATTGCCCGGCACACTTCATGAATAAACAAAGATATTGTGTTCCTATCAACTCAAAAGGCGTACTGCAAGGACGGGTACATGTCGCCAGATGCCAAGTGTCGTAACGTAATCGCAAATTTCAGACCTGGATCCAGCGCTTTCCTGCAGGGGGTGTCTGGCCCCTGACATTTTGGACCAACTCGGTTGAGAAGCTCATCAAACATTTCAGGAGGGATTCTAAGAAAATTGAAGAATGACTGCTGATCTTCCATTCTTAATTCTGCCATAAGTCGGTCTTCAGCAAGACCTGGGCTGTCTTCTATTTCTTCTCCGCCTTATCCTTCTCACAAGCATTAGTGCGACCTGTCCATCGAGAAGAGCCTGTTGTCCAGCCAATACAACATGCTGGAGAAGTTCTTGGTTTCCCATTCTATATTGAAATGGAAGTGAAAGAAAAATGGATCCAGTTTTTATACTCGACCAACAGGACATGGCATGGTCGTGGCTAGAGCCTGCTGCAAACGTACCTTAGACGTTATAAGCACCGGTAGAACGTACTAAGAACCTAATGCGGTCTTATGAAACGTAGAAGGGACGTATCATTGTCACAATACTAGCGTGTAAGGGTCGAAGTGATAACCCGATGGACGTAGCAAGAACGTAGTGACAATCTAGAGACAACTTGATGCGAACGTCACACACTCGCCCACGTCTGCACTACGCATGTATTTCGTCTATGAGGTTCTTACTAGGTTTTAGCTACGTCATTACTATTACCTTACTTAGTTCTTACCACGTCCTGATTAGACCACGTCCTCGCCACGTAAGTTTTGAACATGTTCAAAGTTCACCCACTTCCTTCACGTCCATGAAGACCGTACCACGCGCAAAGCCGTGTCTACTGCGTCCTCGCTACGTTGTACACGTTCGCACTGCGTCCTGGCATATTGTTGAGGACGTAGTGAAAACGGGGCCTAGTGTGACGGGGGTATTAGAAACTATTTGGCACGGTAACGCGTTGCTTCTTAAATACAGGCACATCGCGTCCGACAGTATGCACACAATGCGGGGGTGGTATTCTGAACACACTCTTTGACAAACGAACACATAAGTGTTATGAAAAAAGGTAAGTGGGACGATTTCGCCTTTTAAACGTATCTTATCAGTAAAAATGATTGAATGCATGTTAAATACTCATCGAGTACAAAAATTTTGAACACAAAACTAACATTTAGACTTATACACTACCGTAAATTATACATTCTAAAATAAATTTTATACGACATAATTTATTTCACTCGACAATGCTATTGAATTATTTATATAATAATGTTAAATAGTTTTTATAACACGGGCCATTGTCGGTGCATACCAAACACGTGACTATGATTTAATCGCCTCTCATGATACATTGTTGGCCCCTGTGTGTCCAGTAGCTGTGATATGAAAACCCTTTCAACTATAATAAAACGAAATCAAATTCATACCGTTTTTCGTCTATTGGTGCCTTTATTTCTATTTTGAGTTTCTCTATTAGTCTGATCTCAGCGTGTTTTTCTTTACTGTTATCGATTTTTGTCCAACGATGTGTTTCTTTGCCTTTTACTGAGACTCTGTATATTAAAATTGTCCTTCTTGTAGTCTTGGGCCAGCCTCCTGGTGCTCTATACATGAATAAGCAAAACAATCTTTGAAATCTTGAAAAGATACACAATCATCAGAAGAAGAAGAAGGAGAAGAAGCAGCAACAGCCTCCTCTTCCGCCGCCTCCTCCTCCTCCTCCTCCACCACATTTTCCTCCTTCTTCTTCCTCTCGTCCTTCTTCATCTCCTTCGTCTCCTTCTTTTTCTTTTTATTCTTCTTCTCCTCCTTACCGTCATCAACATTATTATCAAAATCTTGACAAGATACCCAATCATCAGAAAAAGAAGGAGTAGAAGAAGCAGCAACAGCCTTCTCTTCCTCCTCCTCCTCCTCCACCACATTCTCCTCCTTCTTCTTCCTCTCGTCCTTCTTCATCTCCTTCGTCTCCTTCTTTTTCTTTTTATTCTTTTTCTCCTCCTCACCGTCATCAACATTATTATCATCCTTGATTTGATTTTTTTTTTAACTTGCCCGCCAATTTTTTGTCGGCCATAATTATTATTGTTCAAATTGAATCCGAGTATTTTGTGGCTACGTTTGCACACCACTATACGAACACTGTCCAGCTATATTGTGGTTATACAGCTCTTATTTGTCTAACACTCAGGTTCGGTTGATTGTGGATCAAATACTCGTCTTCACTGTCTTTGTTATCTGTGTAATACAAATATAAATAAACATATGGTTACGATCACATACTTTATTCTACGATCAGATTTTCTTTAGACCGCTGACTGTTGATTGTTGAAATAATCTGGATATTATATGAACAAAACTACATATATTCAGTAATACTTGAAGTTCTCCGTGAGTACAAATAGTTGTGTATTGTTTAAATATGCATTCGAACGTGGCATATAGACGATATTCCCTCAAAATATAGACATATACAAAAACAATTTGTATTCCAATCTTGTTCTAAAATATATATATCCAGTAACACTGCAACATTGATTTTATCGTTTAGTGAAAAAGGAAAACAAATCCAACACATATTTTTCAATAAGAGCATGAAGTGCGATAAGAACTCAAGTCTTTAAAAATGAGAGTTAAAAATAATACTTGTGTTGCAGTGTTGTTAAATGCCAACTGGTATTTGCTTATACCTCATACCTCAGTCACAAATAGACACCGATCATCGTCCGATCAGCGACCGACGTATTTTTTCGCTCATCGGGCTGGCGACCGGCCGATGTTCGCACGGAAACCGGGCCAATTTGTAGCATCGGGCGGCGTCCGGATTAATTTTAAGTCTCAACTAAAATTTTACCCGACGTCGGGCCGGGGAAGGAATCGAGTCGAGATCGAAACAAGATCGGACGATCAACGCACGGCTATCGCCCGGCGATCGCCCGACATCGGATTCATTGAACGTGTATCGGTGCCCGACGGACGCCGGACGATGCTCGTTATGATACACGTACAATGAATCCGATGTCGGGCGCACGCCGAGCGATAACCGTTCGTTGATTGTCCGATCTTTTTTCGATCTCAACTCGATTCCTTCCCGGGCCCGATGTCGGGTAAAACAAACTGTGATATAAAAAATTAATCCGGACGCCGCCCGATGCTACAATATGACCCGATGTGCGTGCGATCATCGGCCGGCGCCAGCCCGATGAGCGGAAAAAAAACGTCGGCCGCTGATCGGACGGTGATCGGTGTCTATTTGTGACTGAGAACTTTGTCACTCATCGGACGGCAGACGGCTCCGACGTGTCCAGTCTTCCCGATGCCTGGAGATCGGACACATCGGCCGGGTACCGGATTATTTGTGACTGAGGCATGATACCTCAGTCACAAATAGTGACCGATCACCGTCCGATCAGCGGGCGACGTATTTTTCCGCTCATCGGGCTGGCGCCCGGCCGATAATCGCACGGACACCGGGTCATTTTGTAGCACCGTGCGGCGTCCGTATTAATTTTAAGTCTCACTTCAAATTTTACCCGACGTCGGGACCTGGCCCTGGAAGAAATCGAGCTGAGATCGAAAAAAGATCGGACGATCAACGCACGGTTACAGCCCGGCGATCGCCCTACATCGGATTAATTGTACGCGTATCGACAAAAATCAAAGTATTTCCCAGGTATATATACCTCGGCCGACGACCGGCTGATTTACGGAGGGCCTCCGCGAGATGACTTACGGACTCCAGACGGAGCTCGTCCTGTTACACGTACAACGAATTCGATGTCGGGCGATCGCCGGGCGATAACCGTGCAATGATCGTTCGATCTTTTTTCGATCTCAACTCGATTCCTTACAGGGTCCGACGTCGTGTAAAATGTTAAATGAGACATAGAACTAATCCGGACGCCGCCCGATGCTTCAAATTGGCCCGGAGTCCGTGCAATCATCGGCCGGGCGCCAGTTCGATGAGCGGAAAAAAACGTCGTCCGCTGATCGGACGGTGATCGGTCTCTATTTGTGACTGATGTATTAAACTGTGTCACTCATCGGAAGCGGACGGCTACAACGTGTCCAGCCGTTCCGATGCCTGGAGATCGAACACATCGACCGGCGACCGGATTATTTGTGACTGAGGCATAAGAGATAATCCGGACAAGCCAAATCTCGAATGGATCATAATAGACTTATTTCGGAAATCTCCTCAATCCTGAGTGAAATATATGTCTCATTTTGATTTCAAAAGTATGAATCAGATCAAAGTAGAATCGAATGTTTTTATCGGTTACAAACAAATCTGGGTCTACTCTCGCGAACGATTTCGTCAATTAATTATATATAGAACTTATAAACCGATGTTACTTGGTTGTTAAATAGCGATAAATCATTTTGGCACTGTAATACTCAATGCATATATTAAATAAATTGTTTTCTCACTTATCTATTTACACATATACCTTCACAATGTAAAACCATAAAAAGTTTCATGGAGTACGAATTCCGTTGTTTTAACGGATTGTACATGTTATTTGAAAGCACGAGGCCTTATAGAAATTGACTTACTCTCCGTTTCTCTCGAGGTTCGCAGTCCTGTAAGGCAGCTAAATTACGACCATATTTGTAATTCATTATAATCTAAAATAATATTTACACTTGGTTATTCACACGTCACTTCGAACCTATGAAAAATAAAACTGTCTGTACAAATTTGAATATTTGTATAGAAACTGTGAATTGGTGTGTTTCATCACTGATGCGGTTCACAATGAAATGCGTGTGCAAATTTGTTTTCACAAAAAACGCTTTTGGTTTTCGCATTTGTTACGATAAGAACAATATTGACAATTTTCTGATATGGAGATATCGAATCGGAAAAACACTGTACATGCCTTTTCTTTGTTATACCTGTATCCCCGGTAGTCAGAATGTTTTCAAACTTCTAGCATCGTGATGGCATACTACGTACACATAATTCAAGAATCCGGACTTTGACATATAAGTAAGAACCTTTAAAGGGGCCTTTTCACAGATTTTGGCATATTTTGAAGTTTGTCATTAAATGCTTTATATTGATAAATGTAAACATTGGATCTTAAAAGCTCCAGTAAAAAATCAAGAATAAAATTTAAAAAAGGAAAAAAAAGTAGACGGTACCAGGGCTCGGACCAGTGACCCCCGGAGTCCTGGAATTAGTCTGAAGTAAAAATGCATTAGCCCTCTCGGATATTCCGCCGGGTATGCACAAATTTAGTATTTTATACCTTATATAAGCAATCTTCGTAGTTTCGTTAATTTAAACGACAGCAACAGAACTCTCCAAATTATTCAATCGTTTTGCGTTGCAACGCTTTATAATTTTTAGGTTTTGAAATCGTCAAAAGATACATATAATGGCTTTATTGGACTATGGTAAATGTTTAGGTATAGTGTTTCCTCACAAATATCATAACTAAAACGAAAATTTGCGAATCTGAAACAACTTTTTTCAATTTTGTCAATTTACCAAACCGTAAAAAGATCCCTTTAAAGACAACGCACCAGATGTGTTCGGAATAGGCCTTGTACGTCTTAGTATTGACTTTCTCTGAAGTATTAAAGTAAAAGTTTGATAGTGTTGGAAAAAACGAAAAAACATATGTAATATGAAATAATATGAAAGAATACAGCAATAAAAAATCTTTTTGTTCCGAAATAAATGTCTTATGACTGAAAGTTACAGTATGGACCGCCTACATTGCTATTATCACCAACATTGAACAACAAACCCATTGATGCAAAGCATTAAAGGAGTACAATTTGACATTTGATATAAGACTCAAGTAAAACACTTTTACATTATGTGTGATCTATCTATAAATAAATTATGCTATCACATTAATTAAATACGTAGGTAAATTTTCTTCAACTATTTACAAGATAATAACGTATACAAATATTCATCATGTCATGTTTGTTTCTATTATGTAATCAAGAACAATGTTTGTAATTGCATTTAAGTATACACTTTCAATCATGCCCAAGAAACAAGTAATCCAAATTAAGCCTTTATGCCATCATAAAAAAACATGCTGACTTCCTACCAACCATAGAAGTATACCAGTTAAAACAAGAGCTTTTTCTGTGAAAACCTTTTTTAACTGCACCTCGGTGTAACGTGAAAGAAGACTTCGTTGAGGTAGAGAATCGAACCTGTGGTTCCTGAGAACTGACACCCGTTTGTTTCGTATAGACCACTGACACTGTTCAATTTAAGGGAAATTTTACTTTTATTTAAAAAAATATACATTGAATGGCCCTTTCCGTTATGTTAGACCCTTTCCGCAACTTTCTATCATTCAAACTTTGAAATCCTGATCAAAGTCATTAGTTCATGAGAAAATGGATCAAAATTTTAGTGTGAACACAGTTTCATGTCCGAAAATCTAAAACATTAAGTTCTTCCTTTCCCAATGACCAAGAACTGTTAATAGAGATTGTTTTATTGTTAATTTCATTTTTTATTAATATACTTTTACAATGTAATACAGAGATTCATATTTTTTAATAAATAAAAATAAACGATATGCCTGTTTACACTTGTGTTGAATAAATCAATTCATATATACTGACATCTTGTGCATTTGCTGTGCTCCTACATGTATACACAAGAATCATGTGAGTGTTATTTTTTCGTGATAAATGATGCATGGATAGTTAATATAACCTCTTTTCAGAGCATAATTCTTTATATCAAAATTAAATCAATCCAATTCATATCGTGGCTATGAGTTCTGACAGTGTTTCACATGCAAGTATCTTACAAACAAAGCTAATCTTCAAAGCAATAATCAAAACAAATCTACTCAACGTACTGTACACAATAGTTAAAATGATCAAACATGTATACATTGCGTCTCTTTATCTAATGAAACATTTTATTAAATGGCCATTACACATTTATACTAAAATTGTTTTCTCCCATTTTGATTATTCTTGGGATAAAAAAATTCCCACAATAGAAATTTTGGAATTTCAATGTGAAAGTCACCCCAAAATGGAAGAAAAACCCATGTACTGTCATAAATAAGTGGTTTGATCAAATAAATAAGTATATGCCAGCAGATAAACAAATATTTCTCTTAAGGGCGAATAGCATTCGACTCAAGGACTATTTGAATGGTTATAT
Source organism: Dreissena polymorpha (assembly GCF_020536995.1). Lineage (NCBI taxonomy): Eukaryota > Metazoa > Mollusca > Bivalvia > Myida > Dreissenidae > Dreissena > Dreissena polymorpha. The sequence goes on along the minus strand of NC_068356.1, from coordinate 122,974,297 downwards.
ATATATTCTCGTGAATATATATATATATATATATATATATATATATATATATATATATATATATATATATATATATATATACTCATACTGGGTTAAATATAGGGTCTGTGATATATTTCCGGAGTGTTGGGTACTTCCCTTTCCCATGCTAGTATCCAACTGAAAAATAGCGTGTTTTATGCGAATTACCTTCAACAACCTATATATAACTCAAAACTTAATATATCTAGTTATTTCTGCAGACAAATAACATATACATTTTTTTACTTTAAACCTCGTATCTGGGTCCCCATGACCCAATTATTTTTTATATATGTATACTCTGTGATACTTTATACCGACATACCGGGTCCCTGAGATAGTGTCACTTGAAATACGAAACATTGTTTGCTAAAAAATGAGTTGGCCTTGAGCATAGTTATATCTTGCGACACTCGCATTAGAATTGTGGTTAAGATCTTCTCGACCTCAAACTTTATATATTAAATCCTCACGATCAGATTTGTTTGTATTTGTGTGGCCTATGCATGAATCGCTCTGCATGGTTTCCTTGCATAATACATTTAATAACATTTTGAGTCGAATTCATTTTACAGAGGGAATGACACAATGGTGAACTAAATATGTGTTTAATGTTATTTTAATATTTTTTTGAATTTTTGCATTATTTGACTACGTATCGTGTTATTTTCTCCTGTTGCGTGATTTTGTAGTCGCCGGAACTTTTAAAAGCACAATGTCCTTGGTTAAACAATTGAGATAATGTAGGATAGAATCATCCTTGTAGAAATCATTGAATTATATAACAGTGGTGTCCGTGTGATGCAAGCAGCTATAATGAAACAGTTGTCGCTATAACAGTTTCATTGCAAAGATACGTAAAGGTAAAACAGTTGCGGATCGTTAATGGTAAATAGATATGACAACCAAAAACAAAACATTTATAGGATTATTAAATTGAAATGAAAAATAGAAGTCAAACGAATATTTAAACGTTACAACAATATGTATTTACTTATTGTGTTTAAACCTGACGTGATGTCACCCTGGCGTGACACGAGTATAAATGTTTTTTATGATAGCTTCGAAAAGGATTTCAAAGATAATGACTAAAACACGCAGCGATTCCTAGTACAAGAAGAGTACCGCTATTAAGACCACATTGAACACTGTAAATTGCAATTTTTCAAGATTGCATGGTCCCAAAGTATTGAATAAAGAACAAAATACCCTGTTAATTATGAAGTCCGACATGCTATTAAGACCAAGCTGAAAGTAGCGGAACTTTACTGTAGTTTTATGTGCCTTCGTGGAAAATGATCCAGTCATCGATATTCGGTCCACTTCCTCATGTCCAACAGAAAGATATTCATTTCGTGCTTTGAACTATTCTGAAGATTTTAGTCATAGTTATGTCATAAATATCGAATAGGGACTTGTAAAACCAGTTTTTTAACTTGCATTATTGCTTCGCAAGAATGGACCTGTAAAAATGCTTTCAAATTAGTTAAAAGGAAGGTATTTTGAAAAAAAATCTGATTTTGTCTTATAAACAAAAAAAAACATTGAATGTGATACATAACCCATCACAGTATCCAATAACAGACGGACGAAAAGATTTGAGTATAGCCTATAACACTTGCGACTGGGTATAATACATAAGAACCTCCAATAACTAAAGGCAGTGGCTAGTCGTACAGTCCCGTACGGCTAGACAAGAGGCTAACCGTACGGCCCCGTACGGCTAGACAATAGGCTAGCCTTACGGCGCTGTACGTATTATAGCCTTTCCTATTGAGATTGTCTAGCCGTACGGCTTATAAAGTATAGAATTGTCATTTAGTGCTGTTAATCAGTAATATGCAGCAAAGACAAATAAGCGCCCGAGCCGATTGTGACGAAGATATTTCGTACATATTTTCCTAAAATAAGGCTAGTATTCCACCAATCCGCATCCGCATCCGTATCCGCGTCAGTATCCGCAAAATCGTTATACGGACGCTATATTCCATTTATCCGCAAACGGATGCGGACGAGATAGGGACGGCATTTAGCACGATGAGAGTAGCTGTCATCTAAAAAATAAACTGAAAATCTATCGAATTCGTGAAAAAATACCCGGAATTATACAACCAACGCAGTTCTGCATATCGTGACTCTGATTATACTTTAAAGTTTAAATGTATGGAAAATCATAGCCAAGGCACTAAAAGAAGATGTTTCAGGTATTTACCATTTGTATCCTTTTACGGACAGAACGATGATTTGTACCTTATATCTACTTAAATTCACGCTTAGCAGCTTGTCCTTCATTATAATTATCTCAATAATTATAATTTTTAGTTTTATCCATATACAAAAATAAAGATACGTTCGACGTATGCGGATAAATGGAATATAGCGTCCGTATATTTTGCGGATACGGATACATTTACAGATAGATGGAATAGTAGCCCAAGAATGCTCACTTGAGCGTTCTATTGCGGACGCCTATTCGCGTGCGGATACGGATGAATGGAATAAGTGCAGTGCATTTCTACTTGTTTTATTTTTTGCGGATGCGGATATGCGGTTGCGGACAGATGGAATAGTAGCCTATAACTGAAGCATTCGTATTTTTAGTTAGTGTTCGTGTGGCGAATAAATGGTTGCAGGAATTTATCAAAGCGCTGACGTCACTGTAGGTGTTCGTTGTTGTATAAGTTTAGACGCACATCAGTTTAAAAAATTATGTTATAGCTTTTTATATTGCAAGTTTTGAATGGACACAATCCATTCAAAATTATAAAGAGTGTGTCTTAAAGCACAGGTTCAGATGGGTTTTTTTAAATCATTAATAAAAAATAAATTTTTAGCTTCGTTTTGGGAAAACAGGGCTAAATGCTTATGCATAAATTGTCATCCCAGTACAAGAGACCCTTTAAACATTATAAAATACGACATGTCGTCCTTGTTTAGCGTGTTTGCATTGCACAAGCTAATCAGTATGCACAGGCTTATCTTATTTGACATGCATTAAGCCCTGTTTTCTCTGAAAGCAGCCAGTATGTGCAGATTTTCAATGATAAACACTAGACTGGCCAATATCGTCTTACAAGCTGTTAAACTCTATTACTCATATACACCAACTGCAGTGCACCAGTGAGTGGTGGACTATAAACAGGCAAATGTGGTGGTTATCTTTCCTAGCAGACGCTAGAAGAATGTGTAGTCTGCTGCAACGGACAGTGGTTGTCTTTCCATGTCATAGTTAAAGGGATCTTTTCACGGTTTGGTAAATTGACAAAATTGAAAATAGTTGTTTCAGATTCGCAAATTTTCGTTTTAGTTATGATATTTGTGAGGAATCAGTATTACTGAACATTCACCATGGTCTAATATAGCCATTATATGCATCTTTTCACGATTTAAAAACCTAAAAATTATAGAGCGTTGCAACGCGAAACGATTGAATAATTTGGAGAGTTCTGTTGTTATCGTTTAAATTTGTGAAACTACGAAGATTGCTTATATCAGGTATAGAATACACCTCTCATGTATGCTTGGCAGGATAGCTCATTAGGCTAAAGCGTTTTTTACTCCAGGATTCCGGGGGTCACTGGTTCGAGCCCTTGTACGGGCTTCTTTTTTTCCATTTTTAAATTTTATTTTTGATTTTTTTCTGGAGCGTTAAAAATCCAATGTTTACATTCATCAATATAAAGCATTTAATGACAAACTTAAAAACATGTCAAAATCTGTGAAAAGGCCCATTTAAGGCTTCTACGCACATACCGATTTGCAAAAACATTAGCGTTAGCTGACGCTCACACTAAAAATGAACCGTTAAACTAAATTTAGATTCACATCGTACATGCACGATTTACATGCTGGCGAATTCGACTGTACATACATTTTCGATTTCAGAATTTAATATCTGGCTTATTTTGCATATATCGACACATGTTCTTCTTAACTTTTATTTAAGTTTATGTTCAAATATATGTTTAATAAGTTGTTTTTTTTTTATACACATTTTATGTAAATTAATAAATATTTGAAAAAATCGTATAATCTCGCTTTAAAAATTCTTCATCTTTCACGGCTTCCTTTCATGTCATACGGTTGCTTATTTGATTCATTAATTAGTCGACGTTCCTAAGGCGTGAAAAACCTGTATTAAAGAGTTGCGGCATCGATATTTTGAAATTTAATGACGACAGCCGTCAAAGTTACGTTCTAGAAATTGACTTACACACAATTTAAATCGGTTTCTAATTTGATTCTTTGATAAGACGACTTTCCTATGTAAGGAGTGAAAACTGTTTTAATTAGTTGCGGCATCGATATTATGAAATTCAATGACGGCCAAGGTACTGCTCAGAAATGGAGTCACACAAATAATTTAATTGTCGTTCAGACAATGGATAAATATATGGTTTCATACAAGCAATATATCAGTTCACTGAAAATGGTTGTCTTTAACTTAGACAATATCCATAGGAAAGGCTATACGTACAGAGCCGTACGGCAAACCTATTGTCTACCCGTACGGGGCCGTGCGGCTAGCCTCTTGTCTAGCCGTACGACTAGCCACTGTAAAATGTATAGTTATTTCATTTTCATTTTACAAATGTCTCTAAAAATATATTTAAATTTTCTCTATCATGGAAGTGTCATTTATTCATACAACACATGACAAATTATAACAACAATATATGTTAAAATTATCTGACCCTTGTCAGACGTTTTATTATGAAACTAATAAATGATATGCATGATTGTCAGATTGTGAAATGCTCAATTCAAGTATTATACAAGAGCACCGCCTTGCGGGTGCAGACCGCTCATCTATTTTCTTTTTAAAGGTGAAGGGACTTTCATTTTCAATCACAAAAGAGGGAGGGGTGGAGTGAAGAGGGGTGTATAGTGTGGTGGTGTGGACATTTATTACATTATCTTCCAAAAATGCGGGGAAAAAAATGCAATAATAAAATAAAATCGGGGAGGAGGGGTGGGGGATTCTTGGGTGCGATGGTTGGACGGTATTTCAAACATAAAATAATAAAAATAAATATTTTTGTTTTTAAGTTTCACAAAAAAAATTGGGGGGGGGGGGGGGGGGGTTATAGTGTGAGGGGATGGTGGTCATTTGTGAGATGATCTTAAAAAAAACACAAAAAAACAACAATAAGGGGGATTCCGGGGGGGGGGGGGGGGGGTTTGGGGGGGGGATTCTTGGGTGCGATGGTTGGACGGTATTTCAAACATAAAATAATAAAAATAATAACCGCTTAAAAAAAATTGGGGGGTGGGTTCGGGGGTATAGTGTGAGGGTGTGGTGGTCATTTGTGAGATGATCTTAAAAAAAAAAAAATTAAGGGGGGGGAGGGGGGCAGGGCACGGGGAATGGTTTGGGTGGAGTCTATTGTGGTATGTCAGGTAAGAGTAGTTTTGTAAAAGTATCAATCAAATCTAATCATAAATAAAGAAGTTATGGCATTTTTTGCAAAATTTAATAATTTGACCTTGAGAGTCAAGGTCATTCAAAGGTCAAGGTAAAATTCAACTTGCCAGGTACAGTAACCTCATGATAGCATGAAAGTATTTGAAGTTTGAAAGCAATAGCCTTGATACTTTAGAAGTAAAGTGGATCAAAACACAAAATTTAACCATATATTCAAAGTTACTAAGTCAAAAAAGGGCCATAATTCCGTAAAAATGACAACAAGAGTTATGCAACTTGTCCTTTTACTGTACCATTATGATAGTATGCGAGTGTTCGAAGTACGAAAGCAATATTTATGATAGTTTAGGGGTAAAGTGGACCAAAACACAAAACTTAACAAAATTTTCAATTTTCTAAGTATAAAGGGCCCATAATTCCGTCCAAATGCCAGTCAGAGTTACATAACTTTGCCTGCACAGTCCCCTTATGATAGTTAGTAAGTGTTGCAAGTATGAAAGCAATAGCTTTGATACTTAAGGAATAAAATGGACCTAAACACAAAACTTAACCAAAATTTTCAATTTTCTAAGTATAAAAAGGGCACATAATTCTGTCAAAATGCACGCCAGAGTTATCTTACTTGGCCTGCCCAATCCCCTCATGATAGTAAGTAAGTGTACCAAGTTTGAATGCAATAGCATTGATACTTTCTGAGAAAAGTGGACCTAAACGCAAAACTTAACCGGACACCAACGCCGACGCCAAGGTGATGACAATAGCTCATAATTTTTTTTCAAAAAATAGATGAGCTAATAAGAGATAAATGGTGACGGACCCATGACAAACAAATAACTGGAGATAGTAGTAACAATCCATCATAAGTTGCAGTACGAACTAAATGATTATCATGAAAATAAAAACTGATTTAACAAGCAAATTCGTTGAATTGATATCCCCCGCCATTATACTTCTGGATACAAGTTACGGCTCTGGACACACAAAAAAAGCATTTTTTCAAATACAAAGGGTCATAACTCCGCTATTATTCAAGGATGTACAATGCCATTTGGCGTGCATCATCCTCTTATCCATATATATACTCATACCAAGTTTCAATGAAATCTGCCAAAGCACTTCCAAGATATGGTTCCGGACACAAAAGTGCCAGACGGACAGACGGAAAGACGGACAACGCCAAATTAATATCCCTCCGCTGTTGGCGGGGGATCACAAAAATTAAGCAAAATTAATTACATACGCAACAAGATGCGTTTGTGAAACCCATGTCCCCGTATATAACGTTTGACCTTGAAGGATGACCTTGACCCTTCACCACTCAAAATGTGCAGCTCCATGAGATACACATGCATGTCAAATATAAAATTGCTAGCTTCAATATTGCAGAAGTAACATAACATGAGCAATTTGACCCATATATTTGACCTTGAAGGATGACCTTGACCTTTCACCACTCAAAATGTGCAGCTCTATGAGATACATATGCATGCCAAATATCAAGTTACTATCTTTAATAGTGCAAAAGTATTCATAAAATAAGCGATTTGGGCCACATATATTTAACCTCTGACCTTGAAGGATGACTTTGACCTTTCAACACTCAAAATTTGCAGCTCCATGAGATACACATGCATGCCAAATTTCAAGTTGCTATCTTCAATATTGCAAAAGTATTAATAAAATAAGCGATTTGGGCCACATATATTTGACCTCTGACCTTGAAGGATGACCGTGACCTTTCACCACTCAAAATGTGCAGCTCAATGAGATACACATGCTTGCCAAATATCAAGTTGCTATCTTCAATATTGCAAAAGTATTCATAAAATGAGCGATTTTGGCCACATATATTTGACCTCTGACCTTGAAGGATGACCTTGACCTTTCACCAATCAAAATGTGCAGCTTCATGAGATGCATTTGCATGCCAAATATCAAGTTGCTATCTTCAATATTGCAAAAGTTATTGCAAAATGTTAAAGTTGGCGTAAACAGATCAACCAACCAACCAACCAACAGACAGGACAAAAACAATATGTCCCCCACTACTATAGTGAGGGACATAAAAATAGACTGAACCTTCAAGCAAACCCCATATTTACATAGAACAATGTCTGAATCGACATAAATTTGGACAAAAAACATGCATTACCCTGGATATGAAGCACAGACCTTTTGATTGCAAACAACAGTCTTACTAAGACATTTCAGAAAATTACACGTTGCCAGCAAAGTACATTTTAAAATCAGATATGCAATGTCATGTCCTTACCAAATTGTAATAGAACTGTTTTCACTTCGAGTTTGCAAACAGCCTTAAAATATAAACTAAACACTAGAAAAGAATCTTTCAGGAGATAAAAGTGCACTTACAAAATCAAAGTCTTTCATTTTGAAAACCAATAGACAGAATTAAAACATAAAAATTATGCAATCTTCATTACCACGGATCAACACCATTAAAACATTTTAAAATCATACACTTTGCATAAAATTCAAAGCTTGATATCTCAAACTTATCCACAATATTGAAAGATATTAAGAATCTTACAATCTGCATCATATTTAAAGCTCAATGTCTTATAAAACTGATTGACGAAACTGCAACATTTACAAATTATTTAATCTACAAAAAATGTAAAACTTCACATTTCAAAATTCAACTGACAGCATTGACACATATTTAGAATCATACAAAGTTAAAGCTTTAAATGTCAACTTGAAATACACATCCAAGATATCATTTAAACTAATATACTGACAAAGTTTCAAGAAGATTTATAAGTTCATATAAGGAAAAATGCCCCGCCCACTGGTGGCCATGTTTTTCTTAGCAACTGGAACCAATTTCAAACTTGTCCAAATATCATTGGGACAAATCTTCTGACAAAGTGTCATGATGATCGTACAATAAATATGGCTTCTAGAGTTTTAACAGGGTTTTACTTTAGCCATATAAGGAAAAATGACACGCCCCCTTAGCGGCCATGTTTTTCCACCAACTAGAACCATTTTTGAACTCATCCAAGATATCATTAGGACAAATCATCTGACCAAGTTTCATAATAATCGGAAAATAAATGTGGCCTACAGAGTGTTAACAATGTTTTAGTAAAGCATGATACATAACCATATTAGGAAAAATGCCCCGCCCCCTGGTGGCCATGTTTTTTAAGCAAACAAAACTATTTTTGAACTAATCCAAGATATCATTAGGACAAATCTTCTGACCAAGTTTCATGAAGATAAGAAAATAAATGTGGCCTCTAGAGTGTTAACAAAGTTTTACTATAGCCATATAAGGTAAAATGCCCCACCCCCTGGCGGACATGTTTTTCAACCAACCAGCATCATTTTTTAACTTGTCCACGATATTTTTTGGGATGAATATTCTGACCAAGTTTCATGAAGATCGGAAAATAAATGTGGCCTCAAGAGTGTTAACAAGATTTTACAATAGCCATTTTTATAAGGAAAAATGCCCCGCCCCATGGCAGCCATGTTTTTCAAGCAAACATAATAATTTTCAAACCCATCCAAGATATTAATGAGACAAATATTCTGACCAAATTTCATGAAGATTGGACAATAAATGTGGCCTCTAGAGTGTTCACAACGTTTTACTATAGCCATATAAGGAAAAATGCCCCGCCCTTTGGCAGCCATGTTTTTCAAGCAAACGTAACCATTTTCAGCTCGTCTAAGATATCATTGAGACCAAACTTCTGACCAAATTTCATGAAGAATGGACAATAAATGTGGCCTCTAGAGTGTTAGCAATGTTTAACTAAAGACATATAAGAAAAACTCCCCCGCCCCTTGGCGGCCATGTTTTTTCACTGATCTGGACCATTTTCGAACTCGTCCAAAATATAAATAAAACCAATGTTTTGATTAAGTTTCATGATGATAAGGCAAACATTTTGACTTCTAAAGTGTTCACAAGGTTTCTCTATAGCCATATAAGGAAATTTTTTTACTGCCCCGCCCCTGGCGGCCATGTTTTTCAACGGACCGGAACCAATTTTTAACTCAACCAAAATATCATTTAGACAAACATTTTGACAAAGTTACATGAAGATTGGACTTGTACAGTGTTCACAAGTTTTTTGTTGTTTTTTTTACCTAGTGACCTAATTTTTGACCCAGCATGACCCAGTTTCGAACTCAGTCGAGGTATCAATGTGACAAATGTTCTGCAAAATTTCATGAAGATCAGACAATAAATGTGGAATCTAGAGTGTTCACAAGGCAAAATGTTGACGACATACAACGCACAAAAGGCAATCACAAAAGCTCACCATGAGCATGTTGCACTCAGGTGAGCTCAAAAGTTATGGCACAATTTTAAAGTTTTCAGACGGACGGACAAAAGCAATATATTTAACATTTAACCTTGAAGAATTACCTTGACCTTCACTTTTCACCACTCAATATGTGCAGCTTCACAAGATGCACATGCATGCCAACTGGAGCTTTGTCTGTTACCCCCACATACCGCATTGATTGATTGATTATTTTGTATGCTGTCTTCACAAAACAAGATAATACAATTTATGGCGATTTTTTAAGAATCATTATGCCATTATCATTTATAGCCATTTTGACCTTTGAACTCTTGAATTCTTTCACATGACAAGCCTTCCAATGACTTTGAACAAAATTGATGTACAGTCATTTTAAAATCTTACAATGAATGACATATTTATGGCCCAGACAAGATAATTTATTGCCATTTTTGACCTTTGAACTAAAACTACGAACTTGACCTTGGAGATATCGACATAATTCTTTCGCGCGACACACCGTCAAATGATGGTGAACAAAAGAGCCAACGATTTTAAAATCGCACAATAAACAACATAGTTATTGCCCAGACAAGCTCAATTATGGCCATTTTTTACCTTTAAACTCAAATTGTGCCCTTGTTCTTGGAAATATCGACGTAATTCTTTCGCCCGACACACTGTTCAATGATGGTGAACAAATGTGCCAAATGATTTTAAAATCTCACAATAAAAAACAAAGCTATGGCCCGGACAAGCATTTGACCTTTGAACTCCCAAGTGTGACCTTGACCTTTGAGATATTGACGTAATTTTTTTTAACGCGACACACCGTTCCATGATGGTGAACAAATGTACCGAGTCATTTAAAAATGTAACAATAAATGACATAGCTATGGTCCGTACAAACTTACAGTTTAAAACATACTAAGTGACCCCATGACCTAGTTTTTGACCTGGCATGACCCATATTCAAACTGACCTAGACATTATCTACATACAACTACTGACCAAGTTTGGTGAAGATCGGATGAAATATCGGGACAGACCGACAAACGTGACTCCTATATAGCCCCCATTACCAATTGTAATAGGGGTATAAATATCAAGTTGCTATGTTCAATATTGAAAAAGTTATGGCCATATAAGTTTTCGGCCAGATGGACAGACTGACTGACTGACGGACAGTTCAACTGCTATATGCCACCCTACCAGGGGCATAAACATATTCCACAGTTCAACAATTCTTTTTCCATTTTTGTTTTTTCATAATAATGTTATGGACCCTTGCCCTTATCTGGGCCACTGTTCTTCCGGTAAGTATTTTTAGGGACCCCATTATTTTTGAGCCAGATGGCATTATTTTTTCTCTTAATTCATCTCTAAAAAAGTTCATGAAACATATGTTCTCTCTTCGCTGGCCCACTTTCGTTTCATTCCTTTTCTTGTCCCTGTCCCTAAAACAAGAATAGATATAAAAATAAAATAGCAATGAGTATCATGTCAGTGTTTTTTTCAGTTTTGGGGGAAAGGGTCGGGTCCCCTGAGAGGGGGATAATTCACGCATAAAAGGGGAAATTTCAATTCTAAGCAAGTAACATACAAAATCAAGTTGTAACACCATAATTCACCATACACAGAGCGAAAAACATTATTCCAACTTTTTTTGTCATCAACATGTTATGTTTATGTTCAAAGATCAACATTTTTTGGCTTTTCTGTGAATTATTTAAACGAGGTATTGATTAAAATTGAACTACACTTCCAAGAGGGGAAATTTTCAAATATTTTTTGGAAAAATATACACTCTAAGCAGCAAACTCATTTGGTCAGTGACTGTAAGCCGTTTATTTTGTTGACTTTTCTACTGAATTGATCCTTGCACACAAAGTATCAACATAACAAGTCAGTGTTCTGCCGTGGATGCGCCCTTGTGTTATTGTCGCAAAAAACAAATATTTGTCCCCACCCGTTTTCTGTATATGGGTCCGCGGGCGCACATGAATTAGAAATAAAAACTAATCGATTCAATTTGTAAGTCGGTAAAGTAATCGAGTGAATGTGTAACCAGAACAAACTATTTCATTGTACATAACTCATTTCGCAGCCAATGGTTAATTTATTTAATATTAACACTCTATTTCATTGGTAAGTTGAGATTATAACAACCAATCAGATATCAAGGAAATTTCCGAAACTATCAAAATGGCTTAAAGTGACAGGCCAGAGAAAAAAAAATCCATTTATTTTTTTTTCCTCCGGCAAGTAAAATTAGAAAATGGGAAGACTCTGTTGGGTTGTTAACCCAACAGAGTCTTCCCAAGTCCCTACATTGTTTAGCAATTACGAAAAAGTCTGCCTTAAACGTACATTACAAGAAAATTGGCTTCAAAAATGTCCTTGGTCACTGTTTGACAACAACAAAATGACATGCAGATTGTGCATAAAGCAAAAAAGAAAACGCCTTTACTATCGGTATTTCTAATTATCGAACAAGTACTTTGACATGCCATGCGGAGTCCAATGACCATAAATCTGTTCAAAGTTTTGTAAATATGTTGACAACTGTTTGACAGTGTTAAAAAGTTGTTTGAATGTTCCAGTTTTAATAACAATGTTACAACCTGACTGTTAGAAGTTTAAGCAAGTTTAATCAAGTTAAAGGTTATTAGTTTCCACACATTTAATTCTGCTACAAAAATATTTCTGTGTCCCCATATTTTTTCTTTTTGTCCCCACTTTTGTAATCCTAAAGGGTCCCCAACAGTAAAATTTCACGGCAGAACACCGCAAGTGATACAATGATTGAATATTGTAGAGCAAGGTTTTCCTGATAAAAATGCACAAAACCTGAACATGTTAGGAGGTAAAATGAACTGAAAACTGTTTTAACACCAGTTTAAAACAATTTTTCACACATATAAGAACTGACAGTTCGCAGAACTATCATTTCTTGGAAGAACAAGTACTTAACATTAACTTCCATAGCAAACTGCCTACTTTGTACTTTACAAGGACTTTTACAAGCACATTGTTGTAACCCTGTAGATCACAGAGGAGGTCGTCTAGAGCATCACACTTGACTTGGACTACTCATTTACTTTAATACAGTCATGACATAAGACTCTGTCACATAATGATAGAAAATGCAGAGAAACCCGTCTTCAAATTTAGTTCATACCTTGAGGATTTGGCTGCCTCATTTCATCATGGGTCAGACTGGCTGGCCCTTCACTGGCAGCAGTTGACATGGACTCTGAAAGAACCAAAGTGAAACCTGTAGATTGCATATGATAAGCACAGTCAACACTGGCATGTTGTATCACGAGAGGCTCTGACTCCTGTACAGATTCTAGACTGTGGGTGTCTTCAACAGTTGCCTCAATGACTGTAAACATATAATGTCAACAGTGGGGTCTTGTATGTCTATTATTCATTGGTGGGTCTTGCTGAAATCTATAGAAAACATGCATGCCCCCCATATGGCCTGTCCGTTGTAGTGGCAGCCATTGTGTGAATACGTTTTTTGTCACTGTGACCTTGACCTTTGACCTAGTGACCTGAAATCAATAGGGGTCATCTGCAAGTCACGATCAATGTACATATGAAGTGTCATGATCCTAGGCAAAAGCGTTCTTGAGTTATAATCCGAAAATCATTTTACTATTTCGGGTCACCGTGACCTTGACCGTGTGACCTCAAAATCAATAGGGGTCATCTGCGAGTCATGATCAAACTACCTATGAAGTTTCATGATCCTAGGCGTATGCGTTCTTGAGTTATAATCCAGAAACCATTGTACAATTTCGGGTCACCTTGACCTTTGACCTCAAAATCAAAAGGGGTCATCTGCAAGTCATGATCAATGTACCTATGAAGTTTCATGATCCTAGGCCCAAGCGTTCTTGAGTTATCGTCTGACGACCACCTGGTGGACAGACGGACCGATTGACATGAGCAAAGCAATATCCCCCCTCTTCTTCGAAGGGGGGCATAAATATATATTGGCTTGGACAACAGAAAATTGTACTAGAATATATAGTCTACAGTTGGGTCTGTCTTTATCATCAATAGGTGGGCCTTTATTATATGATAATAGAAATACCATGGTCAGACTGGCTGGCTCTTCACTTGGCTCCCTCCTATCATGGGTCAGACTGGCTGGCTCTTCACTTGGCTCCCTCCTATCATGGGTCAGACTGCCTGGCTCTTCACTGTCAGCAGTTTGACATGGACTCTGAAAGAACCAAAGTGAAACCTGTAGATTGCATATGATCAGCACAGTTAACACTGGCCTGTTGTATCATGAGAGGCTTCTGACTCCTGTATAGATTCTAGACTGTGGGTGTCTTTAACAGTTGCCTCAATGCCTGTAAACATATAATGTCAACAGTGGGGTCTTGTATGTCTATTATCCATTGGTGGGTCTTGCTGAAATCTATAGAAAACATGCATGCCCCCCATATGGGCTGTCCGTTGTAGTGGAAGCCATTGTGTGAATACGTTTTTTGTCACTGTGACCTTGACCTTTGACCTAGTGACCTGAAAATCAATAGGGGTTATCTGCGAGTCACGATCAATGTACTAATGAAGTGTCATGATCCTAGGCAAAAGCGTTCTTGAGTTATCATCCGAAAACCATTTAACTATTTCGGGTCACCGTGACCTTGACCTCAAAATCAATAGGGGTCATCTGCGAGTAATGATCAATCTACCCATGAAGTTTCATGATCCTAGCCGTATGCGTTCTTGAGTTATCATCCGGAAACCATTTTACTATTTCTGGTCACCGTGACCTTGACCTTTGACCTAGTGACCTCAAAATCTGTAGGGGTCATCTGCGAGTCATGATCAATCTACCCATGAAGTTTCATGATCCTAGGCGTATGCGTTCTTGAGTTATCATCCAGAAACCATTTTACTATTTCGGGTCACTGTGACCTTGACCTTTGACCTAGTGACCTCAAAATCAATAGGGGTCATCTGCAAGTCATGATCAATGTACCTATGAAGTTTCATGATCCTAGCCCCAAGCGTTCTTGAGTTATCATCCGGAAACCACCTGGTGGACGGACCGACCGACAGACCGACATGTGCAAAGCAAAATACCCCCTCTTCTTCGAAGGGTGGCATAAATATATATTTGCTTGGACAATGGAAAATTGTACTAGAATATATAGTCTACACTTGGGTCTTGTCTTTATCATCAATAGGTGAGCCTTTATTATATGATAACAGAAATAACAAAGGAAATGTTTTGTTTTCCAAAAGCACTTCTAAAAGTGTTTTTTTATGGCTTTTCGGTTTAAGGTATGAGATGTACACAAAATAACAACACACATATCCCCCACTAAAATATGTTATAAGACCTGCTTACAATTAAATCAGAAAATCTTCATACTTGCAAGTTAAGTTATTTATCCTTTAAATCATTAAAATAACTCAGAAAACAGAAATGTCTAATTGAGCATATAAACTATTTCATAAGGTGTCCAAATCTTAAGGTATTCCTATACTTCTTTTTTTTTTTAATGGGCTACCATAACAATGACTCTGTTATGGACCACTTTCATAATACAAATGAACAGTGGCCAATGATCTATTATTGGGTATAAATAACTATTTTACCTTCTTGATGGCCATCTTCGTCTTCAATTGGAAGAGGTAAATCTGTAAAAAATGATTTTTTATTTTAGAAATAACTAGTTATAGAAAAAATAACCAGAAGTCACTCTTGATATGACAGTAAATATTTTCAATACTTCAAGGTTGTTAAAAAGTATTTTGTTGCATTAGCATTTCTTTGAGAGGATAAACAATTTTCAAGGCACATAAAATAGGTTTGCCTATTTTTACCACGTAAATTTTAGACTTATTGAATTAACGTGGCCAAAACAAGGCCCCGCCTTTCAAACATGTTTTACATCGTTTGTCTGTTCTCAAGCGCTCTGTTTTGTTCTGAAGAATGATCATTCAGTCGAATTTACTGACAGCCATAGGAGAGAAAGTATCAAAATTCTCCATCCCAATTCAGTAAAATGAATTATATTATAAAATTCTTATAATCAAACCTTCTACTACTATGTCCTTCATCTGCCCTTCCCTTCCCACTCATTGACTTTACCATTTTCAACAGCATACAACATCAGGGCAACCTATAAAATTTCAAGAAGACCATAATATTCCAGTGTCAACAATACTTCATCATAACAACGACAATATATTGCAATACGGTTTTTGGCGTATTGTTTGCAGCACTATGAGATACGCATGTAATCCAAATATCAAGTTGCTGTTTCAATATTTCAAAAGTTATGATCAAACGTTTAAGTTTTGGTAAAAGTTTTGGACACACACACACCGTGACACGCACACACATACAAAGAAAGACAAGCCAAAACAATATACCCCCGTTCATATCGATCCAGGGGGCATAAAAGGCCATTAATGCAAAGCATACTAGTCAAAGTCAACATCAGATATGGTCCTTACTATGGCTGCCTGTTAAATTATTCTTTCTTTTAGCCCTCTTAGTTACAATATAGCATTTAGTTTTTCAAATATATGTGTATGGAAAATTTAAAGATTTTTATTAATGAAATATATACCTTTGAGAGTTCCATGGTACTGGAAGACAACTGATAATATTCCTTGTGTGTCTTCACATCATGTCCCAGATGCTTGCAAGCAATTTAGTTCACCATGAGTCATGTCAAGAATCTACAAAGCATGTTAATTCTTGATTATATTCACAAATATGCAGTCATCATTCCAGTTTGCTGCCAATTTAACAAATTTTTTTTGCATCTTCTACAGAAAAGATGTACACAAGAAAGCTTTTATCTGTATAGTTGTAGTCATTATGGTGCTCCAAATTCTTGTAATCACACCATGCATTTACAGAGTCAAAATTTTGTAATGTTTAATTCTGAAAAAGCCAACACGTGGTTTGGTATTTACATGATCCGCCATTTTGCAAATAGCTACTTCCTGTATATATGCCAAAATTTATGTTAAATATAACAATTGGGTCTAACAATTAAAATCAATTATTGGGTTCTCACAGATAACCATTTTCTGTCATACAAAAGCTGCCAAAATCAAGGTCTCCATAAAAGTTTTTATTATAATTTATTCACAAATTGATGGCAAGCAAATTCAACATAATTACTTATTCTGTATAAAAGCCGAGTATACATGTATGTATGTATGCCATTAAACTGGAAGAGAATGTAGTATAATTGCTGAAAGTCTAAATAAATATGTGCCATAATAAAGAAACCTTCAGGTCACAATATCTCATCTGTACGAGGATATGAAACAAAGACCATAATTCTTAAATGGCTTAAAAA